>NC_138148.1:30342300-30374800 GCF_964199315.1 Orbicella franksi | reverse complement strand
AAGGCTTTTGACACCATCCATAACAATTGAAGTGGCTTCAAGGTGAAGAATTTTTAAAGTTACAGTTTCTGGTTGCCTTTATATCGTTTGTAAGACTGCGACTAAAACGTTTTGCTTAATATTTAAAATTTACAATTAACATTGAAATTAAAAGCAAAATCAATTAGTCGGGTTGTTAATTTAATGAAAAGACAATGAACGTAATAATCTCCGATCTGATGGGCTGCTTGGCTTGTATGTAGACTTGACGTTTACCTAAAGGCCTTCCTCCCAAGGTAATCTGCGTTGCGTGGATGTTTTCGCGGAGGATGAGATCTCAGATGTGCAATTTACCGATAGCTGAAAATCACCGGATTAACTGAGAACTAATATTTTAGCATCCTCATCTACGCATATCGTTTTATCAAACTGAAGACAGCGTCATCTTGTACCCTAATGCCCTGAACACCCCAACCCAGCGGGGGATGGGGGGGGGGGGGGGGAACTGATGCTTGTCGGAAAATTTGAATTAAACCCCGAAAGATTTTTTTGTTATTTTTTCGAGTATAACCCTAAAAGATACCTTGGCGACTAAAAATTATGGTGTTTCGTCATGAACACGCGAGACGACAAGCATCTCCAACCTTTTCACATAGGAGTGCCCCCCCCCAACGGACATTCCAAATCCTTCACTGAATTATTTCCGTTTGAAGACTCCGTCAACGTTCATAAACCTAAGGTAATGGTTCAGTTTCGCGCTTGATTGTATCAATGTCCTTGCCTCATTTCTGTACAGCTTTCCCCCAGGCCTTCACGGTCTATTGATTTCGGTGACGTAACTAGGCAATCAATGTCCTACAGGTTTACACAAAAAGGCACAACTCATGGATAAGAATGTTGATTTAGAATCATCTTTTATTTCTTTACCTTATGTATTACACAATGTAGCTTTCATGATGTAGTTTCTAGTACAACAATTTAAAGCAAGCTATTAATATTTGGCCAATCAATTTCTTAGTTATTCATGAACTAAAAAAAAACGTTGCCAAATATGAAACTGACACTTACATATTTCAAATAAACCCTTCCGCGCCCCATGTTCAGACTTCCTTTTGGAGATGAAAATTTTTCGCGTTTCATTTGTTAAATTATCAAGGCTTTTGACACCATCCATAACAATTGAAGTGGCTTCAAGGTGAAGAATTTTTAAAGTTACAGTTTCTGGTTGCCTTTATATCGTTTGTAAGACTGCGACTAAAACGTTTTGCTTAATATTTAAAATTTACAATTAACATTGAAATTAAAAGCAAAATCAATTAGTCGGGTTGTTAATTTAATGAAAAGACAATGAACGTAATAATTAACTAGGCTCCCTTCACAAACGAAAATGGTTTCACGAAGTATTTTTGCTAATAAGTCTCGTTTGCCGAACGAGTCTCGTTTTAACGAGTCTCTGCCGAACAAGTCTCGTTTTAAATCTCGTTATTCCGAACTTATTCCGAACGAGTCTCGTTTTTCTTTTTCGAACGTGTCTCGTTTTCCTAACGTGTCTCGTTTTCAACGAGACTTTCAAAACGAGACTCGTTCGGAAAAAGACTCGTTATTCGAAACGAGTCTCGTTTTTCCGAATGTTTCTCAAACGTGTCTCGTTTTCTGAGCGAGTCACGTCTTCATGGCATATCGAGTACCCATTATATCGAGGCGATTTTTGTCGAGTCCTATTAGCCTGGTTTACCAGAAACCATGAGAGATCCGAAATACCTAGACTACTGACAGTCTGTTTTTCTCTCAGTATTCAGCAGGGATTATGAGGCGAGACGCTTTCGCCCGAAGGGGAATGGGACGAGACATGATCACAGCGCGCACGAGAGATTTTTCTCGTTTCGCCTCATTCCCTACTCGGCCATACTGCCCTCTTGCGTTCTTGATGGGTAGGTCTTAGAAATATCCGGCTTAAATCGTTTTTATTAATGCTTTTTTGCATTTGCTATCACAGGATCCATAGACCCTTGGCATGCGTTAAGTGTACTCACAAACCAAAGCGCATCGGAGCTGGCCATTTTTATCCCCGGTACGTCTCATTGTGCCAATATGGGCTCTGATCAACCCAGCGATCCGCCGGCTTTGCTTCAAGCAAGAAAGGTTTGTTAACCTTTAGACCATCCTGTAGTTGTTAGAAACTGTTCTTACAACGATTATTAGTTGAGTAAGGCGCGACGGAGCTTTGGTGGCAAAGTTTTGGTCTTACTGTAAAATCACGGTGTTGCCACAAGTAACTATCCTCGTTTCTGATGCTAATGACGTCAAAGGCCGACCTGTTGCCACTGGAAACGGAGCTAGTTACCCGTGACAACAACACAGGTTTGACGCTGAAACCTGGTCACCAAACTTGCGTCGCGCCTTGTAGAAAAGGATTTAGTTCAGTGTCGTGGTCGGCAACGTATTTGGAAGGTAGCCATGACGAATGTATAATTTTTGTTGCACATTCTCTCGGAGAAAACTAAAGGTCATGGTGTACCAGAAATTACAACAGGTTACAGATGTAAATCTCTGCCTAGCTATGTAAGTGATATAAGAGGGCCTATTCGGGTGTTTTATTGGTACGACGTCGTCATTTCAAGCTAAGGATCTCAAACTGGAAAATATTTCTGCATGGACGAACTATAAATCCCCAGGTTTCATTGCCATAGTTTAAAAAAGCTCTAACAATTGAAGGGCGAGGGCCCACCCCGGTCCTAGATTAAAAAAAGCCCGGTCCAAATAGGAAAATTATAGAATGCATTCTGTAAAGGAGTTTATTTAGCGCACTTAAGTGACCAAACAAAACCATTTCGTTTGGGCCATTCCTTGTAAAATTATTAACGAATTGTACAACTGGTTCCCGAAATTGGTGCATCTTTAGACCCAGCTAAACATATTGTTACTTCAACCAATCAAGATTCGAGTTAATGAATCTTCCTGTGCTTTGTACGGGTTACCAGTTCTTACATCGAGTTTTGATTGGCTCATGAATTGAAGTTGCCAGCGTTTGTGTGTGTAGGTATTGGGTAGAGGAACGAAAATCATTGTTAATTACGATGAGTACAATCTCCACTCCGTGTTAGATTATCTCTGTTTTCTTACTGCTGTCTTGTTTCTGTTGCAGAACGTTGCAAAGCTTGTAGGTGACTGGATAAAGGCCAGCTAAGCGTCAAGCTGAACTGATTGACGGGAGAGGGGCCTAAGCGGACAGTTTATTCAAAATACAACTTGAACTTGGGAGACCCGTCACTGTTTTTGCAATCCTAATAATTGCAAGTTGATGTTATTGAGCAACTGTAGATTTAGTAACGCAAATATACGAATTTTTTTTTCCAAACTTCTGCAAAAAGTATTGTCACTGTTTGCTAAATAACGTGTGGTCCAACCTCGTTCCCAGGGTCTCTCTGCCCGAAGAGCGGGAAGAGAGAGACTCTGGAAACGAGGTTGCGTGTATAGTCGGCTTGTCACGAACATTGGGCAAAGAAAGAATCCGAGTCTGCAGTAGGAGCCGTCTGCACAGCGGATTCTGTTACTTTGCTAATATATAATGTCATTTGTTTTTAACTTAGTTCAGTTGGACAATAAAAACGAAATATCTTGCTCTGTACGCTCAGATACACCTTGTGTAGTATTATATGTAATACGTAATAAATAAATGCAAGAGAGAATGAAGTGTAAGAGTGTTTTTAATCCCCTATAGGCCTTATTGACCTCACGGTTAGTGCGCCGTCTCCTGATCGAGCGGTCCGGGTTCGAGCCCTGGCCAAGAAGTGTTTGGGCTCTTGTGCAAGACCGCTTAACTCTCACAGTGCCTCTCTCCACCCAGGTGTTTAAATGGGTACCGCCGAACTTAATGCTAGGGGTAGCCCTGCGATGGACCAGCATCCCATCCAGTGGGGGGGGGGCGGGGTGGGGGGTAAAAACACTCCTAGTCGCTTCATGCTACAGAAACCTGGATAAGCTCCGATCTGATGGGCTGCTTGGCTTGTATGTAGACTTGACGTTTACCTAAAGGCCTTCCTCCCAAGGTAATCTGCGTTGCGTGGATGTTTTCGCGGAGGATGAGATCTCAGATGTGCAATTTACCGATAGCTGAAAATCGCCGGATTAACTGAGAACTAATATTTTAGCATCCTCATCTACGCATATCGTCTTATCAAACTGAAGACAGCGTCATCTTGTACCCTAATGCCCTGAACACCCCAACCCAGCGGGGGATGGGGGGGGGGGGAACTGATGCTTGTCGGAAAATTTGAATTAAACCCCGAAAGATTTTTTTGTTATTTTTTCGAGTATAACCCTAAAAGATACCTTGGCGACTAAAAATTATGGTGTTTCGTCATGAACACGCGAGACGACAAGCATCTCCAACCTTTTCACATAGGAGTGCCCCCCCCCCCAACGGACATTCCAAATCCTTCACTGAATTATTTCCGTTTGAAGACTCCGTCAACGTTCATAAACCTAAGGTAATGGTTCAGTTTCGCGCTTGATTGTATCAATGTCCTTGCCTCATTTCTGTACAGCTTTCCCCCAGGCCTTCACGGTCTATTGATTTCGGTGACGTAACTAGGCAATCAATGTCCTACAGGTTTACACAAATGAAAGAGAGAAAATAAGATTGTATAAAGGTGCTAGTACCAGCCGGAACTGATGACTTTTCACGGTCCTTGACTCGGCTGCAGGTGGTTTCATACCTGTTGGCAGTCAGAAAAACAACTCGGGTCAACAGGCGTCAATCTTTGACTTAACAAGAAGAAAATAACATCCAAAGAGATTTGTGAACCGAAACGTCCAAGTCCAACAACCTGACCTCGCTTATCATCTAGCCAAGCTGAAACACCGTGGGTAAGTTTTTTTTTATTCCATCTTGAACAGAAATTCGATAACTGCATGTGAACTTTGACGAGGCCACTAATCATATATTTTTGCTCCCCATCTAAATGAACGCACTTTAAGGTTCGTGATCTTTGCAGTGTCGAAAAAAACATTCAAACTAAATGAAGCTTGAACAAAAGTGTCGTTTTCATTTGGTATTGATGATAGCATTTTCGGTGGAAAAGCTAAGATTTATGGCCAGTTTCAAGAGACAGAGGCAACGGGGAAAAATACTGATAAATAAACATTACTTTATTTTGAAAGGTTTCTCTCATGCTCCAAGAATCTTTTCAACAGCCTGATCTGGACAAATTGAAATCTGTCGTACTATACGTTTAAAAATAAAGCGTGGATTTGAGCAAAATAACTCCCAGCTGTTGAACTCCACATGGTCTCCTAAACGGAGAAACTTACAGTCTCCAGATTTCGTTGAAGACCTGATCTGACCTCATTATAATTTTCATCGTTGGAAAATTTTCTCGCTGCAGGTGGTTGGTTGAAATTTCTTGCCAAAAGAAACCTTGTTAATTGTTTTCAAGAGCCCAGATAATACTACTGACAAGCGAACGAATTTTAACCTCAATGCTGCCAATCGACCTAATTTTCAAACGGACAATTGCTGGTATTTTAAAACTACCATGGAGACTTCAGTCGTTTAAGACGCTTGTTTCTACTCAAGGGTCGCTATAGCAACAAAGTACTTAAAGTTGCGTCACAGGCACACCATTCTCTGTTTGAGTCTAGGTCTCCGGGCTAACAGTAAGTGTTACTAGCTCAAAAATTCCAGAAAGCACTGTATTGTGGCAGTAGAAAAAAAGAAAAGTGAAAATACAACAATATAAGGCATGTATGCAGAAATTAGTTTTGTGTACAGACACTCAAACAGAAAATGGTTTTAAAGGCGGCCGTGACGCGGCGACATTTTGGACAGAAAGGACTCCAAGAATCGAGTTTGCAGAGAATGTTTATTTGTGTGTTCGACTCTAATTTCCAATTTTCTATCTAGACGAGCGTTTGAAGGGGCACATCTGGGAAATTTTGTTGCATGGCAAAACCTCAAAGAGTGCCCGGGATCTTGGCCCTTGTTGCACTAGGAGTCACGGCGTGTATCGCGCTAAGGGCCCTCTCTCGGTATACGAGCCTTGTGGCGTTTCAATCCTCAAGCAAAACAACTCAAAGAACAAACGTTTTGATCATCGCACATGGAAGAACAGGGTCTTCATTTCTAGGACAGATTTTCAACAGCCATCCTGAAGTGTTTTACATCTACGAACCTTTGATCACATTCCAACTCACGTCCATGCGTACCTCGAGTTTGTACGAGTATGCAACGATGAGACTGCTACGCGACATCTTCAACTGCAGGTTCAAGCAACAAACAGAGTTTTTGTCGTTCATGTCTCAATTCCAGCTGAATCGCTTCTCCAGCCGTGCCTTGACTACGCCCTATTGTAAAACTATAACAAATGCGAGAAATAACCGGACTTTCATACATTGCAAAGACTTGGATCCTCTTATCACATCACTTTCCTGCGCGCTTCACGGACACACGGTTGTCAAGGTCCTGGCCCATCGCTTACCCTCTCTCGAGGTAGATCGTCTTGAGCCTCTGCTTTCCTCGGGTGGCGGTATATTGAAGATCATTCAGTTAATGCGCGACCCAAGAGCTGTGATTGCCTCTATGGACCGAGTAGGCTGGAGTTTAAACAAGTCGGCTATCAACACAGCCGCTACCAACTTCCCTCTTTTTACAACTCTTGTGCAAAAGTTCTGTTCGAGTACGATACAATCTCTTCGTTTCGCTCTGTCGGCTGAGGGAAGGCTACCCGATCGTTACAGGCTTCTTCGATACGAGGACCTTGTTAGCTCACCGTTAAACGCTTCACAAGAATTGTTTGATTTCGCTGGCATTCTAATGACAGATCAAGTGAGAAAGTATTTAGTCAACGGTACGAATCAGTCACGTGACCGTGGATACACTCACGAGTATGGCACGCTTAGGAATAACGCATCTAACCTGATAGATGCTTGGAGGACTCACCTCGGCGCGGAAGCCGTCCGCGCAGTGGAATCGCATTGCTGGCCAGTGCTGGAAATATTAGGATACACTCCCGTGTTCAGTCGCGCTTTACTAGACACGTGAGTGAAACAAGCCTGACAGGAGCGCCAATGGCGATCAAGGTAAAAAAGGAGCCTGGAACGAGAAGAGTCGACTCATCCCCAACTCTCTTCTTTCTATGCTTTGTGCGCTCTTTTTTGTGGGGCTGGTGGTCCTCGAAGCGACTGCTACACAGACCAAGGGAAAATGTTTTAAACGAATGAAATCCGTCAGTATTGAAAGCTCTGAATCCCATATGTGGTGGAATAATATGGGAAAATGGCTGGGAAAATGGCTGGGAAAATCAACCCACCGAGAGATGTTTCGTGTGGCGAAATTGTGCAAGATTTCCGCATCTGGTTCAAAAGGAAAACATTTCTGGCCGATGATTCAGTGTGTCCACAGTTTACTCGGCCAGTGCATCCGAAGTACGCGGGATTGCTCAGCAAAGGCGCTGATCTTTTTACGTAGCGAGAAATAGCGCTCTCGCCTTTTCGCGGAACGCAAAATAACGCACCAGCTTCTTCACGTCCAGGAACGCGCAACAATGCACGGACGTTTGATTTTCGGACACTTTTTATATCATTTTGGAGAATTTTCGGACAAAAGTTTCGGACACTATGACTAAACACAGCTAAAGTAAATTTACGCCTACAAAACACGAATTAGACTGAAACAACATCTGTGAAAATGATAGTTTTACTGCCCCCTCCAGGTTTTACAGATACATGCATACATCATCATTATGTATGTCAAGAAGTGTCTCAACTTGAGTTCGCCTCATAAAAGAAACGAAGAGCTTTGGAGCTATTTAATTTTTTTTTTACTGTACTGTAAATATTTCGGACGCTTACAAATTTCGGACGGTTTTATTCTCGGACACTTTTTTGTCCGAAATTAAAACCGTCCGAAATTTTTTGCAAGTAATGTAGCTGACACCGGCTTGAAACGATGTATTGCACAGTAAAATATGATTCAAGTAAAAAGTTAAATATTGCATAATAAAGCTTGAAGAAAGACTAACATTTAACACATGATGACAGGCCGTGCGTGTTGTGGTACACAGGCTGTAGTGGAATAAGTGAAAATTTCCTTTAAGACACAAAGCAACTAGAAGCAAAGTCCTTTTAAATGTATTGTTTTAAATGGATGAAAAAAGTTCTTGAAATTAAAATAGAAAAAAAAAACAAAAACAACAGATGAACAAGCATTATGTATACTTTGTCTTTTGACAAGATTCAATTACTTGCAGTTCTCTTATAACTCAAGCTCCAACTTTGCTTGTTTGGCGGCTTTCACAGGCTCATCTACAAAATTAAAAACAGGCAGATAGTTGGAGTAAAAGTTTGATGTGGTGAGCGCACTGTATTCTGGATTAAGTGGTCCAGATTCAAGCCCTAGTCGGGGACACTGTGTTGTTTGCTTATGCAAGACACTTTACTCTCACAGTGCCTCTCTCCACCCGGGGCCAGGTTGTTCAAAGCCTGACTAAGCTAACCCAAGATTAGTGAGAATTTTGATTTCAGTTTTGTAACTTTGCGGTGAGGTCTTCTGTTTATATTGTTTGTTCTTCTGTTTTGAGTTCTACACAAAACATAAGCAGTAAAAAACATTTTCATACAAGAAAAATAAAAACTTTGGTTAACTATTAGTCCCGGGTCAGCGTTAACCCGCTTTTGAACAACTCAGCCTAAGTAAATAAATGGGTGCCAGCAAATGCAACACTGGGGAGTAATCCTGCATTGGACTAGCATCCCACCCAGGGGAGAGTAGAAATACAGTGGAACCCCACCTTACGACCACCCCGTTAACATGACCACCTCGTTATTACGGCCACTTTATTCTGGCCCATAAAAAAGCTCAGTCCGTCATTTTCTTGTTTAAAGAACCCCTTTAATACGACCACCCCATTAATGTGACCAATTTTTCATGGCCCAAAGGTGGTCGTATTAACGGGGTTCCACTGTACTCCTAATTACTTAATGCTGTGGAAACCAGGGTAAGCTCCAGCTGTCTGAGCCACTTGGCCTGATGCAAACTTTCCCAAACAGTTGTAAAGACAAAAACATTGGAAACTTGACTGCATGTTACTGGGTAGTACTAAACATTGGCTACACAATACAACTGTGTTTCGTGATGTTTATGTTCCCCAGAGTTTTCAAAGAAGAAATAAAAAAAAAATGGTTACAAGGTTTCCAATCTAAGGGATTGGAGAAGACAGATACCTTTCAAATCAGTTCCTTTACTTACAGCTGGTTTCTGTAACGTGAAGCAGTTGGCCTCATTGTTACTTTCCCTGGATGGGATGCCAGCCCATCACAGCTCCTTCATACTGGTTAATACTAGTACAGTTGAACCTTCACTAACAGCTACCTCAATACAACAGCAACCTTTCTACAACAGCCACTTTTTTCTGGTCCCCACACCCAGTCCATACAGTCACTCTTATTTCAACCTCTCCACAATGGCAACGGTGACAAAGGCATGTCCCAAATGCCAAAATAACCTCTTGCCAACGGCCAATTAATTAACAACTGATAAACAGTGCATCATACAAAACTCCATTGTTATTGCAATAGGTGATGAAAATAATTTTTGATCCCTACCATGCGACGTTGGTCTCTGTTTCTGTTTGGTTTCTGTTTTATCAATCTATTTTGATTGTGTAACATATTTACATGCTACAATAAGCATTATTTAAATATAAAAATGTTACACCCCTCAAAAAGACAGGTGTCATATTACAGTCCTACCTCCCCAAAACAGCCACCTCTCTACAATGGTTATTTTCCCCTGTCCCCAACGTGGCCATTCTGAAGAGGTTCAACTAGTTATTACACCACTGTAAAAAATAACAGACACAACAAGAATTTCATTACAACTTACCACTATCATCTCTCAGTCTTTTGGAATCATTGTTGCACATTTCAGAGACATCAGCAAAGGCAATTGATTCAGGTAACTTAAATGAAACACAAACCATAACCTTCTTTGGAGAGACGTCACGCACACAGTGAATATAGCACTGGCTTGAAAGTCTACTTCCCAGTTTCTTCTCCACTTGCTCTTTGGCATCTTCGCCAGGAGACTGGGACTTGGAAAAGCAATAGCAGTGAATCATTGGAAGCACTTCATTTCTACATCCAGAGTAAAGACCCTGGAAAACGTCAAGAAAATCAACAGCGCTAGCAGGCAGATTCATGACAATGTGAGTAAATGGTTTCAGGGTCTTACTACCATTTTCATGGAGGCTTTGTTCAGTTGATGATGATGATGATGACGGCGATGAAAGCTGAACAATTTTTCTCACAAAGTTCCTGCCATCCATATTAAAGGCGTGTATTTTATCTTCCACGTGATTAAGCTTTGCATTTTTTAACAGTGCTTCATATGACGCAGGATTCAAATCATTCCCATAAACAGTGCATCCTTTCTTTGCAGCAGGAATAGCAAATGGACCAACTCCTGCAAACATGTCGCACACTACATCATCAGAGTCGAAGAACTCAACCAGACGACTGTGCTCTGTCTGAAGACGGGAATTCCAATACACTTTTGAAAAGTCAAACTCAAAAATACAGCCATCTTGTTTTACAGATGTGTATAAGTTTTTCTCGCCTGCTATAACTTCCATCTTGAAGAAGCGAAAGACATCATGAATAGTGTTTGTCTTGTTCACAACAGTTTTGATCTGAGGAGAATTCTTGTCCAATAGGACTTGTCCTTTTAAAAAAACATAACATTCAAAATAAAAGTCAGGTTCTTCATCAATATTTATCAAATTGATGACCTCAACTGGTAAATATTTTGGAGGTTTGGTGTGGGTTAGCCAGTGACTGTATACATAGTGATTAAGCTAAATGTTTGATATTAACAACTTATTGACCAAGAGTGGGGTATTTATGCAAAAATTTCCAATGTAGACCTTGCCATATCGACCGAGCAACAGTGAGATCAATACAGCAAGGCCGAGGTTTGAGATTTTCCTGTAAAGACCGAATATTCAAGGTTAATAAGTTGTTTGTTATATGGCTGTATGCTTTGTTTTTGCAAGCCTGTAATTGCCTGTGAACATTGTGGGAGAAAGCCCTAACATTAGCCAATCAGGGTGCATGTTATCTTGGTTACAAACACAAGCCATATAATAAATTGGCCAAATATCACACTAAATTTGAAATAACTACAACACCAGACAATGACGTTGCAAAGCTTTGCCCCGACGCTATTCTGCCTCCCTTCCCTCCTTACACCATCCCACCCCAGCATCATACAATGCCACAAAGTCAAATGTACTTTGATTGACTTAAAGATGGAGTCGCTTCCCATGAGTCGATGTCACTTACCGATCAACTTCCTGTAATCTAACTGCGAATCTCGCAGATTCACATGTGCTACGTGACCGATTGTCTCAAACGAAGATGGTACTTCACTGATATCAGCTGGTAATACTGCTCTTAAAACTTGCTCAGCTGTCCAATGTTCGTAACCTGAAATCAACTCATATGTCGTTTCTTCAGCTCCATGGGTTTGAGCGAATTCTCGATCTGGTTCTTCTAACGCGTTGAGCGGTTTCTGCGGATGTAGCAGAATAATTTTTTTCGTCGTTTCACTTGAATCTGGGACAATGTTCCTCATGCGTGGCTGATTCAGAAGGCAGTGGCTTAGATTCTTCAAGAAAAGTGAACATTTCTTTGCTTCGATTCGAAGAGCTGGAAGGCTGAGGACAGTTTTGAATTCTTCTCTGTTTAAGATCTTCATTCCTTTCACTCTGTTTGGAGGACTGAAAAGAGTCGAAATCGGCGAAGCATTCTCCATTTTCACGCCAAACTAAGTAGAGCCCTCAGCGGTTTCTCTCTTCAGGGATGTTGTTGTTATGTAAATATCATGTAAGTGATACCGCAAACTTGTTTCCAGTCTACCACGCCCGGTTGAATTTCCAAACAATGGCGGAAATGTAGGAGCGCGAAAATGCTTTGAGTTTTGCTTGTTTTCACGCAGTTATGGCTGCTGATGTGCTGCAACGTTTTCACCCAGACGTTGCAAAATTTGTAGAGGCCGTGCTTAATAATGGTGGCATGGGTGTCTGTGGCGAATTACCGAAAATCATCGAACCGAAAACAAGGTAGGCCAGTCCTTAGTCACATAGTAGACATTAGCTCACATATTTAACATCGACAATGTGTTTCGAAGAAGCATTCTTTCAAAAGAGCACTTTTAAATCAGGATTCGTTCAACCAGTATTAATATAAACATTTAAGCATAATTTCGTTCAACTTGCGAGACTTCCTGAGTTTCAACCGAAAGTTTTGTCATAACAGTTTCTTGTTGAACATTTGTTTGACAGCTTGTCCTTTAACTACACTCGAGGTAACGTAAGATCTTGCGATCGATTCAAGGTGTTGATACCATATGCTGGTAGATCTTTAAAATGTAAGTGAACATTCATATCTTCTGTTTTGTGTAACTTTAACTGCATGAGTAATGAATTACACTATCATATATATTTTATATATTATTAAGTGATTTGTATTGTATGTGTTTACTTGATAAAATCAGGGATCATGAAGTGAATTTCAGACCTTAAGACTCCTGTATATCACTCCAATACACCTGTTACTCAGTGCCATGTGTATGAAGCCACAACGACCTGGAAAGAGTGACCTGCATGAAAACCGACTTTCAATAGCTGATGTCACTTCCTCTCTAAATATTGTCTTTAAAGTGTCCATACGGCCCACAGGGTTTTTGTGGTTCAAACCAAAAAAAATGAATTCCAATGCTTTTTTTGCCATGAAATCAAGCTTTAAATTTCCTGCTTTGGCCATGCCCAATAAAGTTGACCATGTAATGAAAGATTGGCGATGAATGACATCACTTCAGGAACATCTCAAAGCTTCATGTTTTTAATTTGCTTGCCTGAAAACTGCATTGTTTCACCAACTTCAGTTTGTTTGTTTTTTGTCGACGAAAACTCCTCACCACTTCTGAAACAGCAGTGACCTGAACTAGCAGGATTTGGCAATTCCTGACTTAACGTCACAACCCATTCGGAAACCCAGACTCTTTTTTTTGCACTGACTCATGGTCAATTTCATTGGGCATGGCTGAAGCAGGAACTTTAAAACTAGATTTTAGGGCATTAAAATGTCGGAATCCAGTTTTTTTCGTAGAATACCTTTCTACACACTATAGAGATACCAAAACTACAAAAACCCTGTTGGCTGTATAGACACTTGAGGTGCCTCCTAGTGTGGGGAGAACTACATGTAACTAACTCTTCATATTGTAATTTATTTGTTTATTTATTTATTTATTTATTTATTTATTTTAGCTGTTTAAGGTTTTTTAATGACATTTTTTCTTTTATAACAGGGGAGGTGATCTTTAACCAAGCACAACCAGACTTTCCACCAGATTTTATTTTTGGATTACATGATCAGGATTTTGTTCCTAATATTACTGAAGTCAAGGTACTCCTCTGTATAAAATGTTTGCCACAATATTGTTAATAGTGTATTTTCATATTTTGTTTAGATTGGTAAATGTTGGCATGATCTGTTAGCAGTTCTTACAACAAGATAAAAGCTAAGGAAGGGCATGCACCTGCCACATCTGTATTTTATTAAATGTCTTTGGGTGATGTATTCCTCACAATATTTGACTAGTTTGTTGGGCTAAATTTAATTTCCAATAAATTGCTGCTGATTTGCTCTTCATATGACCAGTTATATTGGTCACAGGCCAGTCAATACCGAACTGTAAGCTAAAAAGTCAGTCACACTTGTGAGTTCTGTTGTACTGTATCTATAAAAAATGAGTTCCCTGCACACCTGTTTGTCATGTTACTGGTGTCACGTAACTGGTAACTGGGAGCGGAGATGGCGCAGTGGTGAGAGCGCTAACCTCCCCCCACTGTGCCATGGGTTTGAATCCAGCCTTTTGCCATATGTGGGTTGAGTTGATTGAGTTGGTTCTTGTCTTGCTCCAAGGGTTTTTCTCTGGGGTTGCCATTTTTTTCTCCCTCCGCAAAAACCAACACTCCAAATTCCACTTCAACCTGGATAGAGAACCCACATGAAAACCAGCTAAGGCTGATGTGGCTTCCACACTAAATGTTGTAACTTATAGGCATACCTGTAATTGGACACGTACACCATTCACCCATAATGTCTACTTTAATAGTGTTGTTCTTAACATTTCGTTACTGCTTTTAAATGATGTGGAAAATGCTACTGACTTTTGTGCTTGAATAAGGTTCCTAAACCCTTTTTTTTTACCTCAAAATTTGATATTGATTTGATGTATAGTTACTGTATCGAGAAGAGGACTGTTCTTTTCAGAAAGTAATTTTGCTCGCAATTTCAAAATTGGTCATCTGATTTGAAACTACCCACCTGTACTCTCCAAAGTGTACCCTACTCAGTCTTATTACTGTTACAGGGTTTGAAAAACTTGAATTCCAGCTTGCCCTTGGACAAGTAGCACTTAAATTTTGCTTATCAGTTTTAGATTGTTCTTTTAGTGATTTAGTTGGCAGACGACTTGCCTGATCCCTTACCCATAGGGTAAGTGAGAACGAAACATTACTTGCCCACAAGGAAAATCTACTTGTCCTGGACGATCTGGATTGCACTTTTTTGCATTACCAACAGGCACATTATTTCTGAACACATTTGTTTCCATTTTTCCTCAGTCTCTTGAGAATTGGGATGCTAGTGATCCACAGAGCCTGGTGATTCTGATCAATGAATTGGTCAGCCAGTACAAAGAGCACCAGAGAAAGCAAGTGGAACAAATACCAAGGATTCACTTTGAATATACTACACTTGCAGCTGATAATAATTACCCTGAATTTGAAGTACATGTTATCAGGGGTCAACAGGTAAGAGTAGGATCATTTGGTCAAACCACCTGCAAGCCCAGTCCCTGGGATGCCCTAACTTGCAAGCAAGCTCCTCTGAGTTATACATGCAAATGGCGAAGGGTGATTTGGCGAGTGATATGATCCGGCTGGGAGGAGTCTGGTGCAGAGGCGCTTTAGCATGCGTCAGTGAGTTATGATGCACACAGGAAGTTTGGAGAGAACAAAAGAAAGTGTCACAATTACACAGCTAAGAGCAACTCTAGCCTCTTGAGTTATCTCTAAACTTGCCAAGTTTACTCTAACTCAACAATATCATTAGCATCGCCAATGAAAATAAATTTCCCTCGCAAAGTAAAATTGACTTTGCACATGCCATGAGGGTGAATGTGTGCTTACGTGTATGTACACTGAATTAGACTTTGCAACTTTGCTATGTTATAATCCTAGTAATTTCATGCCACAGAAATAACTTTCTTGTGCTGGGACAGTCTGTAACCTTTAACCAAGGGTCACCGGGAGATGTTCCACCCTGTTGAACTGTCTAACATACAGTTTAAACAAATGGATTTATCAAAACTGAAAAGTGTTACTGAACACCTTTTTAGTAAGCATGTCATGTCATGGTTTTGTCTCAGAATACAGACACTATTGTGAATTTCATGATCAAGCTTCCAGTTGACCTCAGTGAGGTGCCACCTTATATAATAAAGGTAAGAAAAATTTCTACATTATACGTATCTATTAGGGACGTTTGTGTGCAAATTTTCCTTTTTGCCATGAACTGCCAAGCCCCACTATGGTGAAGTCCAGACTATGAGCTGTGAAAGTGGAATGTTGTTGAACTGTCACCAAGAGCTGTTTGGATGAAAACCATAAACGTCAGTGGAATCCTGATTTCTTGAACCCTCATTTTTTTAAACTTCCCGATAACTTGAACCAAAAGTCATTTCCCTCTCCTCAGTCAAACACTGTAATTTTACCCCCGATTTCTTGAACTATCTGGTTTTTCAAACCAATTTTCATTTCACTTGGATGCTTGAAAAATTGGGATTTCACTGTATAACAAACTATAGTCTAAGAAACTGGAAAATTATAATACTTTCTTGGACAAACCACTCTGAAAACAGAGCCTCTTTTGTCGTCCAATTTTTATATAACGGGGTGGAGAAGCACATCAAAGAAAACTGTGTGACAAAAATAATAATTATGTGCAAGTTAATTATTATTAACGGCACATGCAGGCCATTGTCTTAGAGCTCTGAGTGGTTATTAAAGATTTTTCAGCTCTGAAACCTTACAAAAACTGTTTCAGTGTTTAAAACATTTAAAATGGCTGCAACAAAACAAGGCACATTGATAGTGGGCAAGAATGTTTTAAGTTCAAATGTCCTTTAAGTTTTTGTGAAGGCCCTCTGTGCTGAAGCAATCTTTGGTATTGGTAATTATCATTGTTAACATCATTTGGTGTTTTGTTGTAAGGATTGTCCTGGAGAGGATATGGCATGTTTGTTTGTATCTTATGCATCATTAAATGGAGAAAATGTCAAGCCAACGCTTCTTTTATCACCAAGAGTAGAAAGGTGAGTGTTTTTATTGTTGTTGCTCAACTTTGTCGAGATCAAGGGATCATCTGTTCAAATTTTGTTTACCTTGCAGGGCATTTGGTGGAGCTAGTAATCTTCGCATTCCCCACTGGGGAGGGGTGAATGGGTGTCTGTTGGAGTACCTCCCTCTTATTCAAGAGCTTTTTGCACAAAAGGTTGGTTTATTTGAGGTTTGTAACACTTAACAAACAAGGTTGAGAATGAGATAAGGTGGCAGTGTAGCAAAGGTGCGTCTAGCAGTTACTATCAGTCTCACCTTACCCACTTGACCCACGGAATGTAAATGAATGACGTGTCAAGGATGGTCCCAGCCAGGGTTCATCACATCTTCAGTGTTGGACAAATATTGGTCGTTTTATTCAATGGAAGATCTTTTCAGTTCTACATATCACAGTAAAGGCAACACTTGGCAAATATTACATGTAATGATGCAGAAACTTACCAAACTGCAGAGGGGCGGGGGGTCACTTGTGGTTGAATACAGCATTCCATGCAGCTATAGAAAGTTCAAACTGCTGAGTTAAGGCCCAGCCAGTTGTTTTACTTCTCTCTGAAAATGCTTTATATTAATTTGGTTTGTAGGTTGAGCAAGTTTGCCAAATGTTTCAGAAAAGAAGAGAATACATAGCAGCTTTTCTGAGTGCATTTGGAAGGTAAGACTTTTATGTGCAAGTTGAAATACTCACTCCCATTACTGTTGGTTGTCCCTTTCTTTTACAGGATAGAATACTTTCTCATAAACAATATAATTATGCTCTTTACAGAATACACAATGTTTACAACTGCTGCATAAAATTTTAATTGTTAATTAGTTCAGTTTCCATCTTCCAGTTAACTATTCTTTCCCTCACACCTCTTTATAAGTTTAATACTTGCTTTTCTTTGTGCAGTTCTATTTTAGAGTACGATTCTGAAGGATTCATGAAGCTCTCCTTGCTATTCCAAGTTCAAGGGTTTTTCTGTATTGTTCATAGTAAGTGTGGCTGTTGTCGTAAGTGTACATGTAAACCATGAAAACCAAACTTAGTACTAGCGAAATAACGCAATGAAACAAACTGGAAGCGACAGCATGCAACTAACGTGTAATCGGTGCCAAGCGCGGGTAAACGTGTAATCGGTGCCAAACATGGGAAAACGTGTAGTTGGTGCCAAGCGCGGGAAAAGGTGTAATTGGTACCTGTCAAGCGTGGGAAAACGTGTCATCGGTGCCAAGCGTGGGAAAACATATAATTGGTGCCTGCCAAGCGGGAGAAAACGTGTAATCGGTGCCAAGCGCGGGAAAATATGCAATTGGTTATCGCGGGAAAACGTGAAATCGGTGCCAAGCGCGGGAAACGGGTAATCGGTGTTAAGCGCAGAAAAAGGTGTAATCGGTGCCAAGCACGGGAAAAGTGTAATAGATGCTTAGTGCAGGAAAGCTTTTGATTTTAATCCTGATTGGAATGGAGTGTTGGAAAACTGGAACCAACTGGAATTTTAATTCAGACAATTCAGTGACCAATCAAAACTCGAAATAAATTCGTGCAGACCAGGAAAACATATGTAAGTCACGATTAGTTTTGGTTTTACTTCTACTTGCAATTATTACAAGAGAAAGTAGTATGAGTTTTAAAACCAGTCCCTAAAGGGTAACAATGCAAAAACCAAAGTAGGGGTGAAAATTAACATTCAACAGCAAACACAAATCAGCATTGTTTTTGGTTTAATTTTTCAGTTGAACTGGACAAGAATTTTCCTCATGAAGCCCCATTCTTTTACCTTCAGTCAATTTACCACGAGAAAAACAACCAACCATACGAGAAACTTGAGGCCGACTACCCGTACAGTCCGCGGTGGTCTGGGGATGAGATGGCTGAGAGAGCGAGGTATTCCCTTCCGTTATCGTTTTGTTTCTGATTGGTGAATTGTACCTGATGCCCACTGGCAGGGCCTTGCTCTTGTTTGCTTGTTGTTTTCTTGGGCAAAATGCTTTGCTATCACAGTCTGTTACTCTGCACACTACCGGTGGAATGTGAAGATTCAGAGAGCGAGTGTTAAGATTCCAAGAGCGAGAACTTTTGATGTACTCGCGCTATGCCGCCGCCTCTGTTAGAATCGTGGGAGTGCGAAAATGAGAAATTACGCTTCTTTAGGCCGAGAAGTAACATTGTAAGGGGGGAGGGGTGAAAAAGGGTGCTTTGTGTACTGAAACTAAAGTTTTTCAAAATAAGAAAAAAATAGTTTTACGAGTGATAAAACTGTGGGAAGCCATTGTCACCTCCAAATTGTATTTCTTTTTTTGCAGGTTATTCTTGATGGAAAAGATACCAGCTTTCAAGGAGGCCTCGTTGAATAACGCCAAATTCTGAAGCAATTTTCAGCTGTCACCATCGTCTTTGGTACAAGCAACAACATGCACAAGGAAATGGAAAATTCTCGTGTCGGAATATTGCTTGACTTTTCCAAAGGAATCTTTTATGTGCAGTTCCAAGATGAACTTATAGAATATAGTGTTAATGGCGTTCGAGGACAGAGGCTTGCTCTCGAATTAGCTACGTAGTTTTCAATCATGTGCTTAGGGCTATAGCTGTTTTTGGAGTCTATTGCATCAACCCAATCCCTTTTCCTTTCTGACCAATCGCGGTCCGCGCGCTTGCGGTCGGCCTTTTGGGATGTCACGCAACACTTTCCCCTTACTTAAGGGGGAGCGTTGCGTGACATCTCAAAAAACGTCCGCGGAGGAGTAGTCTGAATTTCAGCCGTCTCTTCCCTTTACCCCGAGGGGGGCGCGGGACACCCTCGGGGTAAAGGGAAGAGACGGCTGAAGTTCAGACTAGCGGAGGGGACTACCCGCGTGGGAAGCGAGGAAATCTTAAGAAGATACATTTTGCTTTGTTTTTAAGTAAAAAGGCTGAAGAACTTTTATTACACTTAAATGACAACTATAGAGATAAATGTGCACGCCCTTGAAGAAACTTGCTTTTCAGCTGTAGTCAACAGAAGGTGAAATGTCTCTGGATTCACTTTATACCGTTATTAAGAAATAAAGACTCGACATCTTTTTAAGCTTCTTCAAAGGCGTGAAAATGGTTTATGATTAGTTAGCCTTGTAGCCTGTGAACAGGCTCTCTAGCCAAGGATGAGGCGAAAAGAGAGCGGGAGTAAAGGAGAGAAGCTGTCCCATCCTCCACCCCATTCCTCTCTCGACCACTTCACTCTTAGCCAGTTTCTTCTCTGCCCTTCTAACTGGAGCCAGTTTACACGCTATAAGCCTAGAATCTTTCAACGCTTGCTATCTGCCCGAAAAATTTTTTCCATCATTTTTTATAGCGGAGCACGCAACGAGAGGCGTCAGTTACAAGGTTAGATTTGGCGCTGCACGTGGTCTGGGTTTAGCCGCGCGTTAACTGCCTTGTGGATATCGTTCAGAGGCCACGCATCTCTTCAAATTGTGGCATTTCATTGTTTTCCTGTTTCATGCACCTCTACCGGTTCATTGTTTCTGTTATTTCTATCGTTTTCTCAACCAATCCTGTTATGCCTTCTGAGAGGTGCGAGGCGCCTCATCTCATTAAATGGCGGGAAAACCGTCAACTCCAAGCGCACCGCGTCTCACGGTGGAGTGTGGCGTGGGGACGAGGAAGGCGCGTTGGCAAACGAAACATCTCTTTTTCAAAACACACACAACAGCGAGCCCTTAAATTAAACAAATGTTAAAACCCCGCTACATTGTCAAACTTGCCACCAGCTAGTAATTAGTTAATCCTAACTTGTTAAAAAAATACCTATCACGTTTGTAATAATGATTGACTTGAATACCTATCACCCTTGAAATCACACTTAATTAAAATGTCTATCACGCTTGTATAGAGCGGATTTCAACTGAGTGTCGTAAAACCAAAACCAAACCAGTTACTTACTGGAAGGTGGTGGAGGCGTGATCAAGGATACTGAAACAGTCATTGGAGCATGAAGAGCGGCATTGCTGAGAATTATGTAAGTGTTTGAAAATGTGAGAGGTCCTGTCACTCAACATGTGCTCACGTACGCGCGTGGAAAAATACGGGGTGGTTTTTTACAGCCCACACACAAAAACTTGTATACCACACCCACACGGAGCCCACGAGGGATAGGATCTTTCACACCAAACATGTTGCCGATTTTAAAGGATGAGAAAACTAACTTAATATCAATGCTGTTACAATAATGTTTGGCTAGATCACGCTTCCACCACCTTCCAGCTTAAGATAAAAGAAGCTATTCATATTCAATGGGAAAAAACCTACACTAAATCATCAACTTTATCATGTTAATTTAAAACTTTCTTTGTAATACATGTTTTACAATGTCATGTTTCTTTTGTTCTTATAGTCAATTAGCATTTTGTGAACACCATATATTCAACTCTGTACTTTGTCATTTAAACTGATGACGGAAGATTCTGTTGAATCATGTTTTTAAAAAACGGTGTGTTGTTTCTCAAAATTTTATCAAAGTAATTGCCTGTTTACTTTCGACACTCATTTGAAAATCGCTCTGTGCTTCTGTTGTAGTCACATTTGATTAAAATGCCAATCATGTTTGTAATCACACTTACTTAAAATGCCTATTACGCTTGTATAATCTTATGGTCACACTTAATTAAAATCTCTATCATTTGTATATGCGTATACTGTACTCGCATTTTAAAATGTCTATCACGTTTGAAATCAAACTTGATTAAAATACCTATCACGCTTGTAATCACACTTACTTAAAATGTCTATCACACTTGTATAATCTTAATTAAAATGCCAATCTCGGTTGGAATCACACTTAAGGTGGCTCCCTATAGTTTTACGATCGCACGCGCGCTGAGGACGAAAGCTCAAGTAATTTGCGCGCGCTCGAAGGAAAACGTCAGTGTTTTTGTACATTTTCTGACGTCAACATGAGCACAAAAAGCAAAACTGACTCTGAATTTTCTTGCGTTTCCTTCGGTGAAATTCCGTAAAATTTGGCAGATTGGTAGTAAATATTTTACTTCAGTCGGAGCTCGTTTTTCAGGGACATCTATAAGATCAGATTTTTGCAGCGGTAAAAGGCATAAATTTGAAAAAATTGAAAAAACTGCCTTTACAAACCCAACTATTTTTGTGTTTAAAATTCGTATCCCGCTGGAAGCGATGTGTTGTAAAAATTTTGGAAGATTTCACCGAAGAAAATTCAAATTCAAGAAAATCACAAATAAAGCCACACAAACAGTAAAAAACACATTTGTTTGGGCATTTATAATTCAAGACTAAAGCCCAAAATTTTAACGGAGATGATAGCAAAACACTATTTAATCATTCGTTATTACCTGTAATATGCTTACATTATAGTCACATTTGATTTAAGTCTATCAGGCTTGTAATTTGACTTGGTTAAAATAACTATTCTAATTCAATACTAATGGTCAAAACCCTGCCAGAGTCACTAGAGAAATAGGTTCACAGCAAAGTGTCCGAAATTACCAACAGACGTTGGTACAGTAATACCCCACTACTTTTTCTACTTAGTTGTGTTTTGTTTTGTTCTTTTAGATCTGGTATGATTAGTTTTGTCGGCGAAGTATCGCTTCAGTATCATTATTCTTTCCGGCAGTAATAAACCTAATGGAAATGGAGCGACCCTGTTTTATGCCTAATTTTGAGTCGTTCGGTTACCATCTCGCGATAACTCGAATCCTCCCTGGAATTCAACTGTACCTATCAATACAACTAAATCAGAAAACAAGAAGTAATGCAAATAGGCCTTATTCACGATAACAGCCATGTTTATTTTTACATTATAATGCAAATCAGGCACGTGATTTCTGAGGGGGCAAACAAGCTAAAATCGGCAAATTTCAGCTGGTTCCTTATCATGTCTAATAATTTGTTTCATATCCATGCATTGGTTTCAGTATTGGGGTGAAAAGACTCCAAGTTTTACAGAATTTCGGCGATTTTATAAAAAGAAAACGGCTCGCGTAGTTAATAAGTCAAGTTATCAAGGAACTTTTTCATACTTAAATTAATAATAAAATCATTATTCCAGAACTTGGTTCCCAAATGTGATTTTGGTGCAGGTACTTGACCATTTAGGCGAGCCGATTTTCAGAAAAATGGGAACCATTTCAATGTTTGCCCCCTGGCGGACAACGTGGCTAATTTGCATTATAATACGAAAACCATCATGGCGGCTATCGTGAATATGGGCTATTAAAAGTCTTGCTTATATAAATTATGTGTACTAATGAAATTGAAACGAACTATTGAGAACTATTGAGAACTATTGAGAACTATGACACGCTCATGTACCTGGACAGAGTTGCTATCGTTACGTTCCCAGCGACGTATAATTAATTAAATATCTATAGAACTGATTCCTTCCCCGGGGGGGGGGGGGGGGGGGGGACTCCAATATAAAAAGAACGGGGGTGCTCGTCGGAAATTTTAAAAAGAACCCTAAAAGGTACCAAGATTCTGTTTTGTGGGCGTGGCTTGAAATTTTTTTCTCCCTGAAGAGGTCCCAATTCTTATATAACGCATTATCTCCTGTCATTTTTTTCGGCTCAGTACCCTAATAGGTACTGCAAAAAAACCTCCCACTATGGTCCTTTTAAGGCTTAACACTTCAAGAGGTACCAAAACCGCATTTTTAATTCCTAAAAGGTACGACGAGCAAATCCGTCATTTTTAAGAGGGAGCCCCCCCCCGGAATTCTTTCCCTTTTCATATGGAGACTTTCCATGTATGCACTTCTTGACTTTAAGTTTCAACGGACGTTCTGCGCGGAGCATCTGTCAATCAGAAAAAAAAGCACAGCTTAAGTAGTTACAGTAGATTATAAACCATATTAAGTAATTAGCCGATCTTAATTTCAAAGTTACGCCAAGTTACACTAATGTGAGTGACTATGTTTATACATTTGGTCTTTGTCTTACGTTTAATCTTCAAACAGCAAACCTCCGGTTGCGACCACCTCTCGTAAGTGAACTGTTTTACAAAATGCCGAAAGTTTCCCAGTCAAATCACTATATTTTGAACCTCTTGTAAGCGACCGCGACCACTTTTCGAGCTAAAAGTTTGAAATTTTCTTTTGTTTTTAACCTCCCGTAAGCAACTACTTGACAGATAATAGAGAGGAAATAGGATAATGTGTTGTAACATTATCATTTTCCTGGGTAGTGCAAGAGACGGAAATTTCTCAATGGGAAGAACCGGTTTTTTTTTTCTCGAAACTGACTTTTCACATGAATAAAACGTCGTATCGGCATAGGCACATGGGATAAGTCTCTTCCTGAGTCACCATATTCCAATGGGGCAAAATTTTGACCCAATATAGTTTGAACTCTCGTAGGCGACCACCTCCCGTCAACAGCCACCTAGGCTTGACATTTTGGGTGGTCGCCTACGGGAGGTTCAACTGTATAATGAGGCAAAATTTTGACTCAGAAGACCGCCTCCCGTAAACAGCCACCCAGGCTTGACATTTCGGGTGGCCGCTTACGTCAGGTTCAACTGTAGCCTATATTTTAATAGCATGTTATTCATACAATTATACAACAAAGTTTATCATAATCAGTATCGTCATTGCCGTAAACGAAAGAAAAACCCTGGCCTTACAACAAGGAAAGTGCAAAGAAAAAAAAAACAAAACAAAAAACAACAACAACATAACAAATCAAAACAAAACACAAAGAAGAACAAAAAGCGGATCACGGATGGTCACAACTGAGCAACATTTGAAGCTGTCAGATCAACAGATTAAAAAAAATCAAGTTTAAATCGATTTGCTGACCTGGTCGCCTGAAGAAAGCGTGACATGCTGTTAATTGACATTAAATAATTTCTG
Organism: Orbicella franksi; assembly: GCF_964199315.1. Classification (NCBI taxonomy): domain Eukaryota; kingdom Metazoa; phylum Cnidaria; class Anthozoa; order Scleractinia; family Merulinidae; genus Orbicella; species Orbicella franksi. The sequence goes on along the minus strand of NC_138148.1, from coordinate 30,350,517 downwards.
ACTTCCTAAGAATGGCGTGACAGAAGCATAAACTATAGAGCTCTCTATACGCGTGTGAAAAATAAAACTGGGAGAAGAAATATTTTGTTTCCTCACCTACGGCAAATTTGGTGATAACCTAATAAATTCCAGAGGAAAACAATGGTCAGGTAGGATTTCTGCTGTCTGGAAAACAGTGGGCTTCCAGGAACCATTTCTGCTGTTTGTCGGTGTCCAAGTGACCTGTATTCAACCAGAGCGCAGGAAAAAACGACGCAGCTGCCGCAAAAATTGCTTTCAGGCTGAACAAGCTGGGTTGTCGCATTTCACACAAACAAAATGAACAAAACAAAAAAACTTCCTCTGCTTTTATGGAGATCTGCGAAATAGGCTCGCTAACAACATGTAAAGGTAAGGTAAACAAAGAAGTCTCCACATAAGTGGCAATGGGAAGGAACAGTGTATGGAGAACATGAAACGCCGCTCCCTGTTACTAAGCCTTTGAGGAAGAGACACATTACAAGCTTGTAGTGAATTAACAAACTCTCACCAAGATAATTGAAAACAACGAGCTTTCTCACAAGTGAGCTAACGTTTCTGCACTCTCGCCGGGAAAAGAAGCAGAACCCACTGATTACAGGGTAAGCAAACAAACCAATCTTTAATAACATTCAGTTTTTGATTGTTGCAAAACGCGACTTTCCTTGCACTAAACCTTACGTAAGACACGAGAAGAAGTTTCACACAAGCCGGTGTTTATTAAACACAGCAAATTATCTGTAATATACAGTGTGCGATGATCAGAATAAATGATAAGAAAGCACTAGTTCTGACAGAATAGAACCTTCAACAGGCTTTTTTCAGCTGTTAAGTAGCGAAAACCTATTGCCACGGCCGCAAAGAGACCCTCAAAATTAATAAAACGGCCAAGTTTGAGAGCCCGTTTTGGCAAACTTGCGAAATAATTTTAAAGTCAGAAAATTTTACAAACGTCCGTATAACACAGTCTTGTGCCCCCCAAGCGGCCATGATTCATGATTTTAGAAGAAACGACGACTGTATGGTGCTCTTTTCAGCAGTATCAACAGAATTTGCTTCCTGAACAATATCAAAAGTTGATAATAGAAAGAAATAACAGTGCAAGGGCTTATTAAACTGGGCTACATCAGTTCTTAGTGTTACTTAGATATATAAAAATTAATAGATTTATTACTCTAAAAATCGTAGAAAAATCCACGCCAACAAGTTAAAATTTGTTGGCTGGCTGTTAAGGAGTATCTAGCTTTATACAATGACAATCTTAATCAACGAAAGTTATTAGAAATGATATCTGTAGTAGTTAAAGTGTGACAGGGTCAGCAGTAGCTGATGGGGGGGGGGGGGGAGGCAAGGCACAGAAAGTCAGTTAGTTTACTTTTCTTAGCAGAACATAAATCATTATACATGATGCACTCAAAATGGCGTGGCTTAAACTTAAACAATCAATCTGACAAAAGGACAAAAGCAATCAAAATGGACCAATCAAAACTCAAAGAAAATACATTGTACTTGTAGGTGCCACGCCTGGGGGGGACTCCTATAGGTTGGGGATGCTTGTCATCTCACTTAGGGGTGTAAAGCAAGGATTTTCATCTCCCTTAAGGCCACTATTTTTAGCTGTGTCAAAGTACTTTTTAGGGTGCATTCAAAAGGGTAACATTTGAAAAATGCTCTCATTTTTGTTTTCCACTCGATTTACACCAGTCTCTTGAGTCTGGTCTACTAGCACAGGCTCCTTTCTGGGTACTCAAGTCTATTCCATTATAAGTGGTATCAGGAGCCCATGGGATTATGGACTCCTGGTGGTAACTTTTAGGAGTCAAAAAAGCTCAAACCACACCCATATTGGTCTCCTTTAGGGGTTTGATTCAAATTTTCCAACAAGCATCCCTGACCTTTTCAGATGGGAGTCCAACTTCCCAGGGTGGCATAAAATATGGGAAAACCCAAGCAAGCAAGTCACGATTAGTTTTGGTTGAACTTTGCATTGGTTGAGAAAGTGGCCTGCATTTTTTTACACTAATTACCAAGTATAGAAATTTAAAACCAGTGCAAGCATGTATTATTTTCCGTACTTAATTAAAGAGCGGTCTAACTAGAGAAGTTAAACTTAATTCAGTTGTATAGGAAAAAAAGTCATTTTCTCACAAATGGGCAAGACAGCTTTATAAGCCAACCATTCTGCTTTGAATTTATCCTTAAGTTTTCAAAAGAAAACAAGGCTGGCCATGTTGACTGATGACAGTGATTATAATCAAGCTGTAGTCCAGTACTTGTCAGGTTAATTTCATCGGAAATCAGCAGTAGTATGGCGTAAGTAAAGTAATGACAATGTCAGTGGGCCAGGAAAATTGAACTGGAAGTATAATACTAACAGTTTTAGGTGGCCATTTACTACAAAATTATTTAATTTAGTTATTTTTCATTTAGTCATTTTGAAAATAGAAATTGCCATTTGGAGAGAGAAACTTTGTCATGAAGAGGGCTTCTGGTTTTGACTCAACTAGTGAGGAAATGAAGCTAAATAAAACGCAATTAACATTTTCATTTTTGATTGAATCATTTTCAAAGCTGAAAATTGTCATTTGGAGAGAGAATTAATTAGTAAACTTTAGACTTCATACCTAAATGATCAAGTCATATATGTACCTTGTCGGTCATAAGGGCACACATAACACACATTCATACAGCAATAAATATAAATTAATATTAAATTATCACTTAGCTTGCAATATCCATAACTGAGAGGTAATTAGCTTATACATAGGAGACACTAGCATACTCATTGTCATATTTGTCTCTCAGTTTTGATTTATCCATTGTCCTCTCTTCCACTATTTCATAACTGTCTTCCTTACCTGCATCATCTATCTGCATCATTATCTTCTCTGTGCTTCCCCCACCAGCTCCATTAGCTGCATCTCTACTTTTCCAGTACATCCTCTCCACCCAGGAGTAGATCTCTACCTTGCGGGTCACATATATCAACAGGTACGCACTCATCAAAAGTGCAAATGAAGACAGCATATGCCAGATGTCGTGGTAGTCAAAGAAGTCCCACAAGACACATTCTGCATTCAAAGTACGGGAAAAGCTTGGTGCTGCAACCTTGCGAGTCGTGGATTTTATCTTGAAGAAGTACATGGCAAACACCCAGAAGATGAAGGTGGCAATCATAAACAGCACACGATGCCAGTTTCTCCAAAAGGCTGCCCAGACTAACCTTGGGTTGCAAAGTTGTTTTATCCCACCACAACAATGTCCATTCCCACTTCTGTGCCTCTTGAAAGACAATGCTACGTCAAAACTCATCAAACCAAGAATGGTCAGTGCTACGGCAGCCACACAAGAAAACAGGAAAAACTGTGACCAGTCATTTTTCTGTTTGAAACCTATGATGAGCAGGCAAAGAGGAAATACGATAATCCAGGTCCACTTCACTACAGCCTCTAGTGACCAGCAATCTTCATTAGTACCAAAATTTTTCCACCTGCAAGGAACCCCAATCTTCTGGAAAGTCCAGATGTACAAAGCAATCAACCAAATAACCAGGGCAATCCAGTAGGCCACTTCAAAGAAATGTGTTAGACCATCAGTATCCCGCACAGAACCCACATAGTTAAACACCAGCAGTGGCGCCACAAAGAATAAGAAATACTTTGGGGCCTGAACAGTTGTTTTACTGGGATCTTTTTGTTCCTTTTCCTCTGCATCCATGAGAGCCTCGCTATTTACTCGGCAGTTGAAAAGTGCAACCACAACTAACCCCGAGATGATGAACATAAAGGCAGAGTCAAACTGGAATGTGAGACGGGAAGGACACAGATGGTACATGGCTGAAAACAGGCCTTCAAAGACCAATGCCCAGGCAAGGGCATAAGCCACTGAGTAATCATATGGCCTGAACCGTTTATGGTCTGCAGAGAGAACATACTTTCTTTTTGATCCGTTTACCTCAAGTGCAATTGCTTCCCTGAAGGAGAATGACAGAGCAAGGAAAATACCATGAATAACATAAGGAACATTGCTCAGCATGAAGTTGGAAGGCATGTCAGCAACGGCAATTGGTCTGTAACAAAGTTCATTGTAGTAGCACAGGTCACGATTGCCTCCTTGTATCATGCTGGACCAGCGTGCAATTACAAACTGGGCTGAACCAACCATGAAACTTATGGCCAGTACTCCAGTTAAGTAAGGGTAGGTCTTTAAACCTTTGCAAAACCATGATATACCAATGACTTCCAGCCATCTTTTTGTGGGGAATGTCTTTCGAGGTATTGGCTTTGGAACAAAGTCCGCAATTCCTTTACTTGGTGCTCTGGCCCTCGGCTTTTCATCTGAGTTCTCCAAGTGAAAGGGAACTGAACACTCATCAAAGTCGGAATTCAGGAAGAAATGAGCAAAAGCACTGATTGCAATACCACCAAATATAGCAATAAGGCACATGTAACCAGCTGGAAGAGCTTTACCAATGGTGTCATACTTATACCCTTGTGTTACAGTAACTTTCACAGTCTTCTCAAAGGCACTTTCTTTGTCAACTTTTTTGCTACGTAATCCAATGTACCACCGCCCTGTTGTAATTTTGGGTCTAGAATACTGTGACAATGTGATCCTGCCTGACCTTGAGAAAGTAAGCTGAATAGTCTGATTTTCTGCACCAGCATTGTTCTCAGAGAGTCCTTGGCTTTGTTCTGCAGAACAACTTTGTGATACCACCAGGAGACATTCCATTTCAGATTCTTCCGAAGACACTGTAATTTGAAGTAAGCTGAAGAGCTGTTCCTCTTGAATGTCGAATGCCCTGACCCTAGCCAAGCCATCAGCTCGAACAGAAAATTCTGCTGTTTCACCAGAAGGTAAAACGGAGTTATCCAACTCAACTTCTACTGCAAACAAGTCATTGGCAGGTGCACCAAAGAATAGGAAATCTACGTCATGCTCAGTTGTTTTTCCAGAATCAATACTAGGACAAGCGTGGAATGTGTACTTTTGCATATTTTGCAGGTCACGAGACTGCGCTACACCCACAAACTGAATTCTAAGGTTTTCAAGAACCATGGAGTACAGAGTACTTAAGTTGCTTGAAGCATTGAATCCTCCCACAGACACACGAACGATGGCTGAATCACTGCGATGTCTAACATGACAGTTCCGGGCATTGCTAAACTGTGAAGTCAAAGAGCCATTCACTTTAACTGTAGTTTCTGTCAAGTAATAGGAATCACCAAAGTCACATTGAACCTGGAAAGATGATTGGTTGGCAGCTGCGGAAAAACTTCCAAGAGTAATCAGCATCAAGCAAAATTGGCCAAGAAATTGATAGATACCCATTGTCCTGGAAAACAAATAGAAGAGAAAATTTAAAATCAGAAGTGTCTAGGCTATGTAAAGTAAGTAACTTCAATTTGCGTGTCAAATGCATCTAGCGTGTCATAGACCTGTAGTGTAACTGGGGACACTTATAGACATAACTAAAAAATTACAGCAGCCACTACACAGTTAATAAAAAAAATATATGCTTACTGAATACTTTACATACCAAAAATTGTTAAAAAGACATACACTAGCTACTAGATAGTTACTAAGAATACTTGAAGTTAAAGTTTCAATATTATTGGCGTTTGTGAAAAGGGAGAGAAAAAAGGCAGATACTTAACTACCAGACCAAGAACTTTTAATAAATGATTTGTAATTGTCATAAAATTTCCGGCTATCATTGCAAATTTTCGCACAAATGTGAAACTGATTTTGCTATACCATGCATTTTACTTTTCCTGCATTGAGATCGATGCTCATGTACAATAAATGCTTTGAAAATTTACTTGTTTCATATTTAAACATCATGTGAAGGGGGGAGGGGCACTTTTATAGTGATAAAATGTAACTGATGTTTGTCCGGCCAAAAATGGGATATGTCCAAGCAAAAATAGGTTAGACTGGACAATTTGACCAGCGCCACCCAGGAAATTATTTGAAGCCCTGCTAGGTCAGTCTTAACAATGTTTCTTTTAAAGACGACAAGGGACGGTTGCTTGACTATTTAAATTTATTATATGGCCAGCTCCATGAGTGGGCAAGATAAACCAAATCCTGCGCTGTGATTGGCTACCCGAGCGGGCAAAAAAAGAACTTGGCCAATATCCAGCCATCTTGACCTCACGCTTGGTCAATATCCCATATATATATTCAACCCTTTATCAGGAATATTGCTCAAAAACCCAGCAATGAGAAGGAAGAAGGGAGAGAATTGGTCAATAAGTTGCTTACGTTATAGAAATCAATATATAAGTTATAACAGTTTTCAATTGAGTCAAAGCTGCCACCACACTTCACAAATCACCTAATGCCTTGTGTACCTAAACAAACTTGCTACTTTGTGGATGAATCAAATCAACATGTGCACAGTGTTAACATACTAACAAATATTTCACCAAATTACTACATTACTGGCTTTAGTTTAGTATTTCATTGATTGACAATGGGAGATTCCTTTTTTTCATCCGCACTGACCCTTGTGGAGGGAGAAATTCACACACCAAATTTTTTTGCTGTCCACATCTTTGAAGTTTGCCTGCAAAGACAATTGAACCCAATCAAACTAAATTATGATTTTGATTACCATATGTTTGATTGAGTTCAGCTAGTTGCTGAACTCAGTTGAACACAATCTAATGGATTGAGTTTGATTGGGTTCTATTTTACAAATCAAACTCACACAGAGCTTGGTGTTTGATTTTGTTCGATTGCTGAACTCAGTCGAACTCAATCGACGGTTTGGGTTGGATTGAGTTTGACTGAGTTCGATTTCCAAATGTTCAATTGACTTTGCCAGGAGGTTCGTGTCTGAGGGATTCGAAATTTTGTAGGCTTTGAAAAGTATTCTGAAAGGCCTTATGGTATGGGTTATACTCCATAGGAGGGGTCGGGGTGTGAATAAAAAGTGGAATGTCCCAATGTGGCACAACTTTTTCAAAGCCTTTCATAGAGTAATAAAGCAAATTCAAAGCAGCCAATGATTTCCCTACATCCTGACTCTCTATATATGCCAGTTCAGATAACAAAAGAAAAACTCTTTTTTTTGTTCATGTAGCAGACCAGAAAGGAAAGCACATAAACTTTGTCCTTTAAATCTCTTAAGCTTATTGAAATAGACTAACTTTAGACTTTGTATCACCTGATGACTTTGATGGTGTCGAAATTATTTTGAAAGAGCTATAAATAAGAACTGCTGATTATTAAAATCCGAGATGTGTGTCATGCAAAAGGAAAACCATTGCTAATGTTATACAAACCGTGCCCTAAAGTATTTGGGTTAATTTACATTTTTTGTCACCTTTTTTTATGCTTGTCATTTACAGTGGGAGATTTAGTGGGGGGCCCAGGGGGCCTCCCCCCTTATTTTGGGTAAAACAAGAAACAAAACACAGAAGGAAGAAAAGCCAGCAGGGCAAGAAAAACAACCCCCCCCTCCCTCCCCCCCCTTCCCTCCACTAGCTCAAGGTCTGGATCCACCACTGATTTAATATACAGATTAGCAAAATAAAAACGTTGTTAACTGACTCTTAGCCTGAGGAATGTTCTTAATACATTCTTTAAATTTTGGTTAATCTCAGCCTCAACGTTCTTATAAAAAAGGTTCTTACAAAAAAAGAGTGAAGAGTGTATAAGGCTGTGCACATTATTTAATTATTGATCATATATTCTACGCTATAAACTGGTTCACTCTTCCACGTATTTTTATTGTTTTTGATCGTTATCAGACGACAATGAACTCTGAATGAATGTCTGGAATGCAGCTGTTGTATTGTTTAATTTAATTATAATTAAAAACAAAATATTTTTCTAAGGCTAAAGACGATTTTAGCAAGAATTAAAATCAGTTTAAATACAAGTCTTTGGGTGGGAATATTTACGGTCGGTTCTAGGAGGTAGAGATACGAGAGAGATCTTAATAAAAATGCTTTATCCTGCCTCTACAGGGTATTGCTTGTTATCTGTTCGCTTTTTAGCGATGTTAATTTTGCAAGTTATCGCTTCCTCGGTTTTCCGCCTTCGTTCGGAGGTGACGTTTTACAGCTTTACGTCGTCAAGAAGATTGCAGCGTACACATCTTATGTAGGAAAGATTCGAAGCAACGCTGCCAGCAACGTATTTTTAACTTGGCATAAATACATACGACTTAAACTGGCTTAAAGT
>NC_138148.1:30277300-30337300 GCF_964199315.1 Orbicella franksi | reverse complement strand
TTATTTCTTAGGGGTGTCCATTATTTGTTTTTACAATTTGTAGGCTGGGTAAGGGTGACACACCTTGTAGGGGATGAAATGTTCTTTTGCATCTCACCTGCCTTTGGCAAATTGTTTAAATTAATAAATGAATAATTAAAATTAAAAGAATATTAAGGACCAGATGTATCACCCTACAAGAAAAAAGGTTGGGTGCACCCCTGATACATCCCCTCTTATTCATACCCTACTCAGGTTCCACTTATTCAATTTGTGCACTTTTTGGGGAGGCATTTATTTGAATATCATTAAGTGCCATTCTAGAGTTTGTAATAAGTGCTTTATTGTAAATTAAATTTGGCATAGTAAAGTTCAATTTTGGTCATAGTTAAGGTGCCTATTTTTGTTCTGTGCATCACGCTAGGCATGGTTCAAACGCCACGCGTGCACAAGGGTTGGCATTGACGTTATCAACTATGCTACCTGAAGTACTAAAGCGAAAGCACAATTTTCCTCCTGTGACCAAAATATCAAGTTTAATGAACCTGTACTAAAAACCAGGAATATCGCAATATCAGTGTATCGCTAACCAACCATTAACGGCTTCGAGCTGAAAAACTATCGCTACAGATGGTGTAGTTAGTGAGCAAAACAAGTGCAAGAGATGCAGATGTTTCACTTACTTGGGAGGTACCAGGAAAAAATGTTATGGACACCATAAAAGTTTTCAAAAAAGTTGATTGAATAATTTTAAAAAATGCGTGGTTACCCCTTCATTTTATGTGGCAAACCTATTCAACATGTGATTAGTTCCTGGTTGTGAGGAAAAGCTATTTTGACTGTATTTTAGCTGTTGCAACGATTTTGTTGAAAACATTCCAAAAGTGGTTTTTATGTTACCATTTACCATGTAGTTGTAAGATCTTTATAAATGTGTTTGCATTTCTAAATGTAAGGACAAATTCTGAGGAAATCTGTGAAGAAATATCCTTTCCTTCTTTTTTCAAAACAATGTTGGTTAATTATCTTGCAAAAGTACTTTTTCCGTGTGGTCCTAATCTGGCGCAAAAACCTTTGCATTTAGTAGACATCATTCTGAAGTGAAATTAAGTTGATGACAGGGTGCCTTAGGCCGGGGGGAGAGGGGGTACTGCCATATATGGCCTATATAGGTATGTGACGCTGTGAAGGGTATGGTTTTCAAGCAATTTACTCTAGCATAGGGTATATAAATCAGGGCATTTGGGTTTAGAATAGGGTATCATTCACGAAACTGACCAGTTGGTTGAAGATTTTATCTTAACTAAGGAAATCAGGAATTGCCACTCAAAAATATAAAAAAAATGACTGATCAGCAAGTTTAAATTTTTGCAACTCAGCCTCAACAGCGTCGAAGATGACTATCATAAAACACTACTGGATATTATTAACTGTCAAAAATCGGGATTCAGATGGAAATCAGTGGTTTTAGTACTGGTTACTCTAGTCTAGGGTAACAAAATTCAGCTGAACTAGCTCTGGTATAGGCTAAGGGTTCCAGGGTCCCAGCAGCACATCCCCACCCAGAAATTCCTGAAGTACCCCCCCCCCCCCCCCCGAGGGCCTCAGGTTTAAAAAGTTGAGACATAACAGTGTTAAAATACATTTTTGATCTGTTGTTAGGGGGATCTTATTGAGCCAAATCTTAATTGAGATCCTCAAAGGTTTTGGATCTTACATGTAAGTAATCTTTTTCAAAATCCTTGTGGGGATCGTCAAAGACCTTGACCAAGATCAGTTAAGGATCTTTGAAGAATTTGCTCAAAGTTATTGGAGGAGCCATGCTAAGATTTTCACAACATCATTAATTTTTAAAGGATCTTTGCAAGATGAAGGTTTTTCACCAGGCATGGTCTTTCAAGCAGCTGCTTTTCCATTGCCAAAGTGTGACTACTCAAGTGTTGACTGTTATTGAATAATTAAATCACGATCTAATAAATTAGCAAAGCTACTAAAGAATTCTTGAAAACCAAATAATTTTTAATATTTATTGAACAACTTCCTCAGGGCCGCAGGGTGCTATACTGTAGTAATAGGCAAACCAGTGCACTTGCCTTAAGCAGTGAAAATTTTGAACTTGTTTAAGTATTTATAATATCAAGTTCCCTCAAGAAGCTATGCAGTAAAAAATAATGAATCAATTCAAAAGAAACTTTTTTTCTGATTATGCTTTGGTAAGACTTATTGTCAGGCTGCAATGTTTCTTACTTCTACCTAAAAAGAAAAACTTATTTCAGACCTGTCATATGTTCCCTTATTATTAAGTAATCAGTGTGAGAATAAATCGCTTACATTGCGTGATTGTTTGCAGACAGCAACATCACAGAAGGCAAGACTTTTGTTTATGGAATCATTGAGGGAGTAGAAGTACCTTTCCCTGTTGATAACCCTGAAGTATGTAAAGAACATGGAATTACATGCCCAATGCCTGCCGAGAAGACACAAACATTCAAAGCTACCCTTCCAGTCAAGAGCGAATACCCTGCGGTAAGTTCTATCTGACTTAAACCATCCTTCCAGTAAATTTCTCCTGGCTGCAGTGAGAACCAAGTACATTGTTAGCCAGCTAATTTATCTCCTTGTACAATTAAATTTGAGGTTCTCTTGTGACTTTATACTGACATCTGAAATTCAGTGCAAAAAAGGACAATGTGAAGTATATATGAAATAATTCAACTGTGGTTGTAGATGAAAGTGAAGAATGATCATCGCAGGAAATTTTCCAATGTGTGGCTTCATAGCTCAGTCGGTAGCGCATCGCACCGGTATTTCGCGGAGGTCACGGGCTCAAATCCCGTTGAAGCCCTGATTTTTTTCAGGCTTCTGCTTCCAATTGCTTAAATTGGAAAATTTCCTGCGACAATCATTCTTCACTTTCACAAAAGGACAATCATACAGATGGGGGGCACTTAAATATGATGAGGGATGACGCAGTGGTGAGAGCTTTCACCTCCTACCAATGTGGTGTGGGTTTGATTTTGACTTGGTGCCATAAGTGGGTTGAGTTTGTTGTTGGTTCTCGCCTTGCTTCACAGTCCCTGGTACTCTGGTTCTCCTTCCTTCCTCCTTTAAAACCTACACCTAGGTGATGGCACAAAAATAACAAACACACACGCAAAAAAATACTAAGTATAATATTATTAAACACAGTTTGGGATAGCAAGAGTCAGCTGTAACTGAAGCTGTATTTGACTTTGTTTTCATCAACCTACATGTTGGTTTATATTTTAAAATGAATTCTTGTTATCTACTACATTGGTGATATAGCACCAAGGAGGATTTCATTTATCGTTAAACTTGGGAAAGAATGTCAATGATATGGACCTCATTAACTTGGTTGGTTGTTGTCCAACTTCAGATCATGTGACTGCTACTCTTGAGGGTTGTTCTTTCAAGTGTAATCATTTCTGGTGTGCATGAATGTTTTAGGAAACTCAAATGATCTGAAAAGGGTGATTTACATACAAAGCTAGTAATTAGTCTTAGCTAATAAATGCTTGGACATTTTCCCGTAACATGTAACAACCTGTCTTGCTAGTTTTTTCTTTCTTTTTTTTTTTTTCGCAAAATTCAAACTAACAAAACAAACAAGGGTTTGTTGGTCTGAGTGTAGATTTTGTCTTTGTATATATCTTATGTATTTCCATTATTGTTGTTACTTTTTTTCAGTTGCAACTTGATGTCAAATGGGAACTGCATGACCAGGATGCCAAAGTGGTTTATTGCTGGTTGCTGCCTGTCAAAATTGTTAGCGGGGAAGATGACTTTGTTGAAATGTGATTTCAGGCTTGCTTCATTTTTTGCCACTTCAATTTCAAAGTGTAAAAATGTTTAGTAACAAGACTTTGAGCGAGAAGGAAAGTGTGCATGATGTTTTGTTTTTTAAAAAATAATGATAACTGTATTACTAATTAGCATAGAACAAAAAGAATCTTTACATTGATTTCACTGAAAAGACTTGAATGCAATTTATCTAAGGCACGTTTTAATTATAGTGAAAAATAATACTTTCAGTTTTGCTTTTGAAAAAAGAGGATGTTTGTAAGTTGCTTTGTGTCACATTAAATTGCAGTCAAAAAATCATCAGAATGAGCTTGATTCTAGTCTGAATCAGACGCCTAATTTTGGAATTTTCTTATGGATCTCTTAGCCAGTCACTGATAAAATATTCCAAACCCAGGGAGGCAGTGATGGCGCAGCGGTGAGAGCGCTCGCCTCCCACCAATGTGGCCTGGGTTTGATTCCGGCCCGGTGTCATATGTGGGTTGAGTTTGTTGTTGGTTCTCGTCTTGCTCTGAGGGTTTTTCTCCGGGTTCTCCAGTTTTCCTCCCTCCACAGCAACCAACATCTCCAAATTTCAATTTGACCAGGATGGGGGACCAGCATGAAAACCAGCTAGGGCTGATGTGGCTTGCTCTCTAAATATTGTAATAATCCCCTCACAGGTATTCAATTCAAGGTTAGGTTGAATTTGTCTGCGCCCTAATCGCAAGATATAGAGTCAAATGGAAACAAAAGAACAATGCAGTTAGTATTTTGGTAAATCTTTCTTTAAGTGCAATCAGCCATCCGATCAAACTATCGCGAGCATGCTTGTCGGTGAGCACGTTGGCATGAGAACAAGTCATGTTGCTTAACAACTTTGGAGAGGAAACGTACCGTTTACATCTGTTCAGTTTTATAGATGAAACAGGTTTACAGTTTTATAAACGTAACCCTTTCTCTCGAGTCACAGGGCTTTTTAGTTCGCCTTGTCTACCACAATTTAACAGGGGGAGTTAAATAGAACCTGATGCATCATTATCAGTGTACATATGCTGATCATTAAGTGTGCTAAGTCATTTTTTTAAAAACATTTTTGTTCTTTTTAACGTTCACTAACGCCCCGACCACACTACGCCAGAGGTAACTGAAGACGGAGGTTTCACTCTGAAAACGAGTGAAGTGTTTTCCGTCCACACCACGCCGGAGGAATTTAAAAACGCTGGATGGATTTGTGTTCAGTTGAGGAAAACTCGGTCAGTAAAATCACACCATTAGCGTGACGTCATCGTTTTCGAAAGCTCCGTTTTCAAAATGTTTTCCGTCCACACGAAAACGAAAAGCCGGCGTTTTGTATTCGTCCGGTTTGAAGCGCGCTTTCGAAAAGCTCTGTTTTCGTGACGGATTAGTATGGACGATAAGCCAAACCGTAGAAAAAAGCTGCGTTTTAAAATTCTTCCGGTGTAACGTGAAGGACATACATACATATACATACATACAACTTTATTTTATCTCAGATTTTGAGTAGCCAAAAATAAGCTAGTATCTCCGAGAAAATTAAAATCAAAATAATGTAACACTATGTATATTGAATAGAATATTAACTTAGAAGAAATTCCAATCAGCCAATTAATTCATGTTGTCGAATTGCTCTAATAAAGTCATTGAGACAAAAAATAGCTCTTAATCTGTCAGGTAAAGCATTCCAGAACTTAGCCGCTGTATAAGTCTACTATCCGTTCTAAGAGAATATTGTATGATGAAACTCTGTCGTTTAAAATGACCCTAAGAATGCATTTATTCAATGTTTCTAACTTATCCCTTTTCCTAGAATCGCAAAAATGCCATATAGTGGAACAATAATATAGTGGAACAATAAAATAAATGTGATACTATAAACGCTTTGTAGAGACGTAGTAATATAGTGGCAGATATTAGCTCATGAAATTTACTAATTACATTGAATTGATTAGTTATCTTTTTTCATGTTACAAACATGTTCATCGAAACAAAGTTTATCGTCCCAAAGTCATTCCAAACAATTTAATTATACATCGATACTTTTCTAGCGTTTGTTATTTAAAACATGGGCTACACTGTTAACGTGTAACTGTTTGCGATCCCATCCAGCGTTACAAATTCCTCGAAAGAGTGGAAAGAGATTGCGTGCAAAACGGTATGTATCTATCTCTATAGCTAATATCCGATTCAGATGATAATCATTTCACACAAAACCCAATAATTTTCGATCAATTTTAGGCTAGATTGCTCTCAGCCTCTCTATCAACGATCGAAAAAAATAAAGGGCTGTGAACAGTCTCTCATTACGCAATCAAATAGAAACCATTAGAACGGTATGATTGGACGTTTGCTTTCGAAAATGACTTCCACATCATCAGAGGTTTATTGTCGTTTCTGGGGTTTACGTGTCCGGCTTCGGTGCATGCAAGTTACCGATGTATAATTGTTTATCCATTTTACTGTCTCTTACTGGTGTAAATAGGCCTTTTGCAACAGTTGGTCACGTGACCAATAATGTCTAAACTTTTTACTACAGCTAAATGAATTTCAGAACTGGAAAGAACATGTTTAAAGTAGCCAATAGAGCAATTTTCAGACCAATGCGGTGTAAGGTTGAGATCGATTTAATGACGATTTGTAGTGAAGCGAGGAAGCTTTGCAATTGCCCTCCCAAAACCTTTTCCCTTATTAATCACACTACAAAAGGAAGCTGCCGGAATGTAACTATTGGAAATAAGAAAGGGTTAAAATATTAGGAAGAATGGAAAATCCTAGGCTCTTAAACCGAAAGGCAAAGATTTTATGGCACTTTGAAAACTTGCAAAATTACATGGATTGTATGGAAAACTGGAGCGTGACTGGAGGGCAAAACATCTTCCCTTACAAATCAATCTCATTTTCTAACGTCCATAAGAATTCCCCCTTAAAGTTTACAAACCTGAAAATGAGCACGTAGGTTTATTTGTCAATGTTTTTTCCATTTCTGATAACATTATGCATTAACAATGACTAAATCAGTGTTAATTTCTTGACCAACTGTTGCAACCTATCCGTTGGGCCAACGCGTCCATGACTTATAACCTTTGGGCGTGGTCGGTTGTGTACTGCAGGCACACTTTTTTACTGTCATGCAGTAGACCAGGAGTTGTCGTTGAAGATAAAACTCATTGCAGTTGACTAAATGCGCAATTCTTTTATTTTTCTTATTAAGAATATACAGTTAGCCTGGGAAAACAGCCGTCCTTAAATTCTTTCTCGGGCCGGGAGCGAAGAAGAACGGCTGTTTTCGCAGGCTAGTGTACGGTTTACTGAAAGATAAGCTATGTATGCATGTGATGATCCCGTGTATTTCAAATAGAGATGATGAAGATGATGAAGAAGACGAGAAATGCTGTTTCCTTGTTAAGAGATCTAACATATTATTAGTCGTGCGGGTACTGTAACAATGCCAAGGAACTTTGGAACTGTGTTGGAAAAAGGATGTTTAAAACATGCTCTGACTGTGGTGTAACTAACTACTCGAAGACTGCGAAACTGAAAAATCGGTTGATTGATTGTTTGAAAGCAATTAGCTTTATCGAGTTTTCGGAATCTAGTCAAAACGTTCGCAAAAAAACTTGCCTTGGTGCAATAACACAACAAAAACAAACTACAAAAATAGCAATTCGGCGAAATTACCTTCAATGGGGCCCGGAATGGCGTATGTATGTATGCACAAAATACACCTGAAATTACTTATTTCTACTGATTTCTCATTAACAGAAAAAAAAAAAAAACTAAAATATAATCAAATCCCTGCCTTTGTCAGTTGTATTGTAATCAGCCAGATGTTTCACCCGTTCAAACAAATGATTTTGGCGTATATTTTCTCCACGATAACTGAGAAAAGATGGTACCTTTTTGTCTGTTTTACATCACCTCGGAGCGTAAGGTCACAACAGGTTGTAACACGCTGCATTTGATGTTTTTTCTCCTTCAAAGTTCAGCTGTAATTGAACAATTATATGGTCTTCATCAATTGTCTTTGCTCAGGCAAGAGTGAATTGTTGCCATTTTGGTGGAGAAACAATGCAAAATGGTCTTAGTAAACAGGGTCTCTGTTCCTTCGCGCGATGAGAAACAACAACAAAGCGAGGTCATATGATCTCTTTGTCTCCAGTCTATTGTTCTACAGCATCTGCCTGCTGTGAAAGTAGGCAATTCTTTGAGCAGCTGGAAGTCCCGATCCGGGGGTGGCCCGGGGGTGGTCACATACGAAACATGTTATCTTCCATGAGGATGGAAAAGGGTTTAAGCAGTGACACGTGATGAGGGCAGAAATATTAGTACGTGACGCGTGAAAAGTACAGTAGCTTTTGGTAAACTTATGACACCTGTACCTGGGTGTCTAGGCCCGGAACATAATAATTTATTTGGCTCTGATCTTACTGTTGGCGTGGTATTGAGCCAAGTCAAAGCAATTTACACTGGAGACCTTTGGAGGCAATTTCTGACGATCACTCCGGGGGTACCCCATGATATCTCTGGGAGGAGTGTGACCGCAAAGAAATGCGAGCTCACGCCACAATCATACGTTCACAATGTGACGCAACCTTCAGTCGACCAATGGCTTTGCTGTTCAAGAGTATTTGACAGTCGGCCTGTTATAAATCCGATCTTTTCTATCTTGCAGTTGCATTGTGCTCGAAAGTCCTAGTTTGCAGTGCACGTAGGTACCCAAGATTTCAAGATGGCAGGGTCCTTGATGCTGTCCGTGGTAGCGCTCGCTTTTCTCAGCTTAGGTTCCAGTAAACATGTCGAGATTATGAACTGTGGTAAGCTCCGCTTTCTTGCAACTTTTGTTTGACTTCGGCCTAACCATCAGCCTCCAAAAAACCAAAATCATGACTCAGGATACAGAGGTTTCCTCCTCTCTCTTCATCAAGGACTATGCACTTGAAACGGTCAACAGCTTCATCTACCTTGGTTCTACTGTTACTAGCACCACCTCCCTTGACACCGAAATAGGAAAGAGGATTGGGCACGCTGCAACCAACATGTCAAAGCTTTCACAACGTGTCTGGGAAAATCAGAAGCTCACTACTCCCACCAAAATGGTTGTCTACAGAACCTGCATCATCAGTACGCTCCTCTATGGTAGCGAGTCCTGGACAACGTATGCAGCACAAGAAAAACGCCTGAATGTGTTCCACCTGCGCTGCTTGCGGCGCATCCTCTCCATCTCCTGGCAGGACCGCATTACGAACAGTGCTGTCTTAGAGAGAGCAGGCATCCCCTCCGTATACACCCTTCTTCGCCAGAGACGTCTGCGGTGGATTGGCCATGTACATCGAATGGATGAGGGCCGCATTCCCAAGCAACTCTTGTACGGGGAACTAGTACAAGGAAAAAGGCCGGTAGGACGACCGAAGCTCCGTTTCAAGGACGTGGCGAAGAGGGACATGCAGGCCATTGGTCTTCCAATCAATTCATGGGAGACTCTTGCCAGTGACAGGAGTGCGTGGAAAACAAATTGCACTGAAGCCCTACGAGAGGGAGAAAAGCTTCTGCACATCACAGTGGATACCAGGAGAGAACGTCAGAAGGCCAGGGCCCTTGCTCCACCCACTGATTCCACTTATGTCTGTGGTTCCTGTCTCCGCATCTGCCGATCACGAATCGGACTCCAAAGCCATCTCAGAAAATATTTAAGGAAATGTACAATTACTAACACACGCTAAAATTATGGACTAGATTGTCCGATAATGCCAATACATAATACATGATCATGTTACCGTATTTCAAAAGTCATAGTTATACTTTTGTCTGTTGCCAAAGCGCAAACAAATGTAGTAGAAATTAAAAGTGCGAAACACAATCACTGTTTCTTTAGTTCGTTAATTAAAAGATGTTTTGTATGGAGGGCATCGGCATTCATGGTGAAGCATGTCTGGGACTATTGTACAATGTGTTTTACTCGAAATTCCACTGAATGTTCCAAAGGTCTCTAGATACCGTGTGAAGCGAAATTTTTGCGGGAGTTTCAGCGTGTCCACGATTTTTTTTGTACTTTGCGGGAACTAAGTTTTGCGATTGTGAAAGAGTGGGTTTTCTTGCTGGGTATCAATTTTTGCGATTTCAGGAAGTCGCGTTTAATTTGAATTAGAACATTTGAATTTTTATTGATTACGCTACAAGGCAAACGCAAAGGAAACAACAGGTAGAGATGTTAAACACGGCAATCAGTGTCACTTTTACATCTTGCCCTAGTGTGGCTGGTAGTTCCCTTTAGCTTCTCTGTAAACTTAGCCTGCGTAGTGCTTTTGCGTAAATTGGAGCGAGAGCAAAAACTCGACGAAGCAGGGGTGGTGGGGAGAGAATTTTTGCCAAAAGCTCTTTGTACGGGGACGCTTGCTAGGCAGGCTACAGTAAACTTTTTACTAGCTACACCTGTAGTGTGCCAAGTGCAATTTCATCGATTTATTTCACAAAGTTTTGTTTCTAATTCCATTGTCTTGTTTCTGAACGAAAGGGACGTCAAGTTTTAAACGCTCTAAATAAATGGCATCAACAAGATTCTACATCCGGTGATGTTTGTATATATATGTATATTCATTTCACTAGTGGAGTGAATTTTTCCGGACAAAAGTTTTGCGGGAACCGTTTTTTGCTGGAACTTTTTTCGCGGATCGTGGAAAAAAAACCCGCAAAGATCGCTAAGACTTGGGAAACCTGAACTTTCGACTCGCACGTGATCAGGTCGTGTTCCTTGAAACCGTGGCAAATTTGAGAGCCAGCCGGCGTTAAGCAAACGATTTCTTCGCAGTTTTTTTCAGTTTTCTATTTTTGAGTTGGGAGGTATAACAAAACACGTAACGACTGGTCCCGCGGGAAACAGTGAGTTTTGTTTCCCCTCGACTTCAATGTTCCCCCCGTCGAACATTGAGGGTCTGAGGGTCTCGGGGAAACAAAACTCACTGTTTCCCTTGGGGTCAGTCATTAAGTGCTTACTGACATTTTTGCCTAAATATTCAATTGACAATTAACTTTCTGTAATAACGTTTCAGAGTCATTGCGTAGAATAGAATTTCAGCAAGCAACTGTGTGTGTGAGAAAAACTATCTGCGGTCATGAGTTCTCTTAAAATATCGTCTACGCAAACGGTATGTCGTTTTATCGTATTTTTAATACCAAGTTCTTCTGTTTTAATAATTGTTTTAGGAGAAGGAACAGCGACGTCAAAAATTAATTTTGTGGACATCGATCCCTGCGACAAGCAACCATGTGTAGTGAAGAAAGGTACGGAGGAGGTCATCCAAGTCAACTTTACGCCAAGTAAGAACAGACAGAATATCGAGGCTGAAATTTGCGAAATTTTAAGAATATTTTTAAGAATAATTTTGAAAAGAATATAATTTTGTGTTGAAAATTTGTAAATACAATGCAGCTATATGTTTTTAACTAAACCGTATAAAATTCTTCCTTTCTTTAAACGGTAAAACTAGCTAAAAAGCTTCAAAAACAGCACTAGCCGTATGTTTTATGCTTATGAACATTTCTGCAGGAAGTTATGTGCGAATTGTTTCTGCGCATCCTTACTGCGCACGCAAATTCACACGCACGTCATGCATCGGGCGCGCGCGTTAAGTACTAAGACGAACAATGAGTGGGCAGATAGCCATTGCTATAGCTTTGCTTGGATTTAACGATCTTGAACGTTCGGTGACCCCTACTTTTCTTTCCAGAAACAGATTTTATTTAGAATTATCTCCACGTTGTCCAAAAATGAACAAAAAATTAATATGGGAAATAAAAAAATTTCTGTCCACATCTTGCGGCTGTAAGGCACATGAAACTACTGTCGCTAAACGCGAACTTGTTCTTTAAGGAACCTCACTAGTTGACTCAATTCACTTAATAGGTCCACTGAAACAATATTTGGCAGAGAACATTTCACTTCAAAGATCTAATTGCAATATTTTTGGGCTTACAGACACTGTGGCCTTTCTCGCTAACGAAGCCCAATTTTATCAGATTTAGGGTGTTCTTCCGGGCATGTTCTCTTCAAAACGAAGTCGGTGACCCCCCCTTTTTTTACATTTCTGACATAACTAACTCATCATCTTACAGTGGTAAAAGTCTCAGAAAAAAATCAATGTTGGAAAATTTTCGCGCGAACGTCCTTAATGCTTGCAGGCTGGCTCCAAAATTACTCTTACACCATCCAGACACCAGAAACATTGGAAAACAGAAATGTCATACGCTATAATCTAAGAGTATTCACAAGAATATTTTCAAGCTAAAATCGGCAGAAAAATAAGAATAATTCAGCCTCGGCCAGAAAAACAATATTCTTACAAAAAAAAAAAGAGTGATTAGAAGGCACTAATTTCTTAGTCACTTCAACAGAGCAAAATATGTATACTCTCTTAATTCATTAGAATCTACATGTTATAAGAATTTGATGCTGAATTTGGCGAAATTCTAAGGACATACCAAGAATATACTAAAGGCTGAAATGTTGTTAAGAACATATTTTTTTGCCAGTTGATGGTAAAGGAAATACAATAAAATGATATAATGTTTTTAAATGAACGTTATTATTTTACCATTGAAAATTATGAAGTAACACCATACAGACATCAGACAGTTCTATTTGAGAGTTCAAATAGGCCATTTCCTAGTTACCTTGTACCTCCTTTTCAAAAGAGTCCTCGTGCGAAAACTCATACGAAAATGAGTTTGATTTGCATACAAATGAACCTGTAGGCGGAACACATCTTCATATGAATGGTTTTTGCATGAAGACTTGTTTTGACACAGGGAAAAGGTTACTCAGAAATGGTCTGTTCCTGGCCACATCCGTTTTATTCAACTTTTAAATTAGATACATGTGCTATATTCTGTTATCTATAAAAGCACACAAGAATATTATCAGCCTAAAGTGGGCAGAAAAATAAGAATATTCAGCTTGGGCATGGAAAATATACATTTCTAGTAACATAAAAATGAGTGTATTTAAATATATCAGTTGATCAAATTTTGTAGAACGTTTTTTTTGCAGAAAAATAACTTAATAGAACATTGTTATTGTAATATCGAAACCACTTAATGTATCATTCTACAAAGCTCAATTTCTTTTAATTTTTTCACTGGGTATGCTGTCTTTTATTTCGAAATTATTTTGAAATCTACAGTGGCGTGGCAGGCCAATTTTTCTTCAAGTTTATCATCACCATATTCCTATTTCCTTATCTATGACCTGCAAATGGAGATTTTCAAAACTATTCCAGGAAAAAAGGGGGGGATGGAGGTAAAGTGTTGATTATAAGCCAAGTTTCTTAAAATCAGTGTTTAAGTTTCACCTCTATAACTGATACAAGATGATTGGTAATTTGAATGAAAGAGTAAAATCCCGTCTATACTAAGGAAGGTAGTAATAATGATCTGGGATGCTTTACCCATTTTAACTTTTAATAACTACTGTCTGGTTCTTTTGCAGGCAACAACATCACTAGAGCCAACACTGTTGTACATGGACATGTTGGACCCCTGTGAGTTCCCTTCCCTGTCGACCAACCTGATGCATGTCAAGATCAGGGTATCGCATGCCCTACGACTGCTGGGAAAACATAAATACATTCAAAACTGTCCTTCCCATCAAGAGTTTGTACCCTAATGTAAGTTTCCGCCATTTAACAGTTCTTTTTGCTATGGTAACAACCAATCAAATTGCTGGCCTGATTGAATGGCCGTCTCACTTCACAATCTCAAGAAATAAGTCAAATTGACACATTTTTCAGGTACAAATTTCCCACCTCTTCTGGTCAACCGTTCAATTCCCCACCAGTGGAAAGGGATTCGTTATAAATTCCCCTTCACAGCACAATTCACTCAGTAAAAAGCCAGATACCATAATGAGCATCTTTAACAGTAAAACGTCCATATTAACCAGGCATCTGCAAAGCATGATCAAATTGTATTTCTAAATGATAAATACTGTAGGATATAAATTTTTGTACTTTTTTCCTTTCAGGTCCAGGTTATTGTGCAATGGGAAATGTATGACCAGGATAACAAAATGATCTATTGCTGGGAGGTCGCCACTCAAATTGTTAGTGGTTAAGTTCTTCCCCAAATAGTATAAATCTTTTGTGAAAACACTTACATTTAAAGGAAATGTGCATGATTTTTTGGGTTTGTAGAAAATATTGAATAATTTAATTAGGAACGAAAAACATTTGATGTTGACTTTGCTTCACAAAAAAAGGGACTTGTCATTTAGTTAATAAATTTATTTGGACTTGTTTGCTTGTTTTGTGTTACTTTAACATATAGTTGCATCTTCCTCGTGAACTATCATGCACCCACCTTACAGCAATTATGACATAGAATTCACTAAGTATCAGAGCTTGAAAAAAATTGAATTCAAGCTTGCTGTTCAAACAGGCAGCTCACAAAATTTACTTGCCTGAGGCAAATCTTAGTTTACCTTTTTTTATTTAGTTGGAAGAAATCTTGTCTGGGTCCTTGACCATTGGACATGTGAGGATGAAAAGTTACCTGCCCAGCAGGAAAATCTACTTGTCCCAGACAAATGAACAGAACGGAATTTTTTCGAGCCCTGGGTATGATGATTTCACCAAGACTTTGGAGCTGTATGGGGATAATAACAATGTGTTTGACCCACTAAAATATATTGCGATGCACACCCGTGTGTGCATAGCAATATATTCATTGCATCATTTCAGTGCCACTCTGCCTTGATCATCATGTGGGACGGAGGGACAGGAGCTGGTGTGACGGCAGTTTCACATAATGCACATGTCCAATGACCTAGAAAATAAGCAGGGACATGTTAAATGACAAGAAGTATCGGGAAACATTCAGTGCACACTCACACATGTATTCCCTTGCAAGGGTCAGTATCAACCTCTTCCTGCCCCTCTCCTACCTCTCTCCTGTTCCTGCCCCTCCCTCGCTCCAGGGCATGAGAGGAAGAGAGACCCTGGGAATGAGGTTGGGGTCAATACCAGGAAGTAAAAATTTCCCACCAACTCGTGATGCTTTCTGAAGGCCAAGATTCTAGCAACAGAATTAAATACAACTGTTTTGTGGTCTTCTAGGCCCAGAATTAGATGACACCATTAGGAAATGTTAAGGTAAAGTCTTGATTCAAGCACACCTGTACTGGCCTATCATGCTGTGCTTATCTCTGGTTTCAGTAATATGAAGTGACTTGAAGTGTTTCTGCCCCCCTCCCTGCCTCCTCCCTCCCCCCTTCCCCCTCCATGGATAGGATATGCTGGTTTAAGGGACCAGCAAGCATAGATTTACCAAAACCCAGCACTGGAGAGTATTATCCCTGCCCTCCCTACCCCTTTCTCCCATTTTACGCCTGACTTTGCAGTACTGTGAGAGTGGAAATGGGGGTTTAAAGTGAATCTATAGGAGAATCATTGCAGATGTCATTGTTTACATTTTCCTCATTAACATACGACTGCACAGAGAGGGCAACACGCCAGAAACGAATTTACTACAAACATTGAAAGAGCTTGTGAACATATGTAAATCGCACTGAGCTTTTTGGCTCTTTGGGTGTAATATTCAAGGAGAAATTGGCTTTCAAATTTCTAGGTGGCAAAAGCACTAATGAGCTCATACATTCTTTGTAAAATCTCAAATTCCTTGGGAAAGTTAATCGTGCTATGCCCGTTTAATATTCAGAACTTGTAATGAGGCAAATATTGTAAACAAAATTCTCCTATAGGTTGTCATCGATGAACAGTTTACCTTCAGGCGGTTTTTGCATGGGTGGCTTTAGACAGTACATGTGGTATCCTCTATCACAGCCATCACAAAAAAGTAACTGATCCTACAACACAAGAAACTGTTACAATCAGAGGATCACTTCTCAAAGTGGTTTTACCTTAAATTGGTTAGTATCAAATCAAGGCAAACCACAAGTGTTTGGAAAATAGCCCAGTTTTACAAGCTATGTACAGAATTTGGTAGCACTTTCGTTCTCACTTTCACAATAGGCAAGGGATCAGGCAAGTGTCTGCCAACTAAACCATCAAAAGAGCACACTAGGATTTGCCCAGGGCAAGCACAATTTGAGAGCAACTGGATACAAGGGTAAGCTGGAATTCACGTATTTTTTGAGCCCTGCATCATGGTAATTATTTTCAAGCAAAAATTCAAATGCACATTAGGAAGTCTCACATCGTTATCTGAAGTTCCACAAAGGGTGCAAGATTTGCATTCAATGCACTGCCATTTGTATTTCTTGACACTTTCTGTCAACTTGCCAGTAAACTGAAGACAGGAAGGATGCCCTAAATAAAACATATAACAAAAACATTAGTCCAGAAAAACTATATCCAATTGTGGCCCAAATCATACAAATCAATGTGTACCTGATCTACCACAATCTGCACATGATAATAGTTCTTCTGGATATCCCGTCGACTTATTCTCATACACGTCGCCCAGACAAAAATCACAGTAGTTGTTTGGAGATGTGCCACTCCCTGGCACTTTCTTGGGACGCCCAGGACCTCTCTGCTGTGGAGGTGAAGCAGGAACCTTTGGAGACTCTGGACGGACAGTGGGTGCTGGAGTGGACGGGTGAGATATCACTGGCTCCTCGTGGTGCATCGTCGCACCTGTCTCCTGCTCATGATTGTAATGTGTATAATGGTACTTTAGTCCTGGGCCATTCTTGTAGCGCCTCCCACAAACTAACAGAATATTACAAAATATCAAAAAGAACAACACAATGCTTTGTCTGTCAACACCACTTTGTCCTATCTTCCAAGGATCAAAGTCTGCTAGGTGACCTATGTAAAGAGAGATATAGTAAATTCTGCTTCCACTCAAAAGATAACTGAACTGATTGATCAATAACGAGGAAAAAAAATTACCAAGTAGTAATTTTGGGAAATAATATTTTTCAAGCAGAAATCTATAAAATAACCAAAATAATTGATAATAATAACTAGAGATATTTATTGAGGGAGCCAACACCATGAATAGTGGTTCAAGTATGCTATATTGTACTATACACTGTACACTACAATGAAATAAGCCTATACTGAAATCATGATATTAAAATACATCACAATAAAAATTACATAAAGGAAGTCCAAAGGTTACAAAAAAAAAGATAAAATGGAATAAAATAAAGTAAAAACAATATTATACCTCTTAAAATACTTCATAATTACATTTCCATAATGCAGCTCTTAAAATTAACGTAAGAAATGTCCTTAATAGTTGTCTGGTAGATAGTTCCAGTTGGTTAAAACATGACTAATAGCACAGTGTTGGCACCAAGAAAATAATAATAATTTGACTTACTCTCGCATGCGTAAGGTTTTTTCCGCTCCTCAGGATCCATCCTAGCTAACTCTTCCTTAGTGATGTTTCGCACATGCAGAAGGCCAGGGATCGGGGGCATTGTCTTCTACAGGGAACAAAACGTGTGAGACACTAATATATCACTAATAATCTTAAGCTTTTTAAAATAAACAGTAGCCATATTAAAACATGACATTTTGGTGACGACATGTCATCATTATGAATTGCAAATAATTATAAGTTTGGCAACATTATATGGAGACTGTTGAATGTTTAAAGTGGGTTTTTCCATCCTAAAGAAACTGTTCACTTAGTTAATATATACGTTTTGTTTTCCATGCATCATTTTATTCTAAAATTAATGTAGTTTCACACTTTCACTTCTATATATAACATTACCAATCTTATAATAATTTGCATTTGATAATCGTGACATGTTGTTTGAGAAACATCATGTTTTAATAACTCTACCATTCACATTAAAATGATTAACAAAATCTTCCGTTATCGGAAATCTTAAGCTTGACATGACCAAAAATAGTATTACATGATTATCAACCCCACTGTACATGTAAATGCTTTGAACTGAGGGGTATCAGTAAGTGTGATCTACTTGAGAATACTTGTAGTTCAGTTCAAAAACAACTGTCATTGGTGACTGATGTTTTGACAACCTGAGCAAATGGCATCTAAGTGAAATGGTCCAGACTCCCTTTCAGTTTGGTGAAACATTTTAGTAACTAACAAAGTGTTCTTTTCAGACATTCCCAGACTTCCTCCCTGACTATCGCAATAAAGCAAACAACAACACAGTCAGCTGGTTTTCATGCGGGTCTTCTATCCTGGTTGAATTGGAATTTGGACATGTTGGTTGCTGTGGAGGGAGGAAAACCAGAGAACCCAGAGAAAAACCCTCGGAGCAAGGCCAGAACCAACAACAAACTCAACCCACATATGGCACCGGGCTGAAATTGAACCTGGGCCACATTGGTAGGAGGCGAGCGCCCTCACCACTGTACCATCCCTGTTCCCCAAGCATAAAAGAGATGGACTCCTATTGTATCTACATACAAGACAAATCACCCTATTGTATTAAACATGTTTCTCTTACATGATGGACTTGAGGCTCAGGAAATACACTAGCAGGTTGTTGAATCTTCTTGCGAGGTCGTCCTTTGCTAATAGGTTTCTTCTTACCAACATAGAAGTCTTCATCACCGGAGGATAAAGCACCAATGTCTTCCAGCACATCTTCGTCTCCATCACTATCTTCCAGTCTCATTATTTCATCTTCCTTTGTCACAGAAACATCTCTGGCAATCTCTGATTCAGATTGCTCTGGTGGAACTCCTTCAGACTCCATGGTATCCATGCTTTCACTGTTTTGTTCTATTTAAAAGGGATGATTTAGACAATCAATTGCGTTTTGTCAGAACTCGTCCCCCATCCCTATGGAAATCAAAGGTTTTGGTTCATGGACCACTCGATCCAGAGACGAGTGCACTAACCATGAGGCCACCGTGCCTCCCAACATCCTAAAAGTGGGTATGAATAGTTTCTGGAGCCATAAATTACAACAAAGACAGTCTTATGAAGACATGATTGACATCACAGTTATATTCACAACTTAAGCAGCTGTGAAATTAAAGCCTGAAAAAAAAGTGTTATCAATGTAATAAGCCAATAAGATCAGTTCCATACCTCAAACCCTAACATAACCATACCACATATTTTAGTAACTACGGTGGCCAAATTGAGAGAAATATCTAAAGAAACTACTGAGAAATCTTTTTAATCATGCCTTATGACAAAAGTGGTGGGAGTCATGTCATGTGTTGGATTTACGCATTCATGTCATGTGTTGCATTACGATGCTTTGCTTTGATGACCTATTCAAAGTGTGTGATTGCCTTTCAAAACCACTTTTAAATGGGGAAGCAAGCTTAACAAGAAATTCACACGTGCAAAAGAGTGAGATAAAAGTATTTGATTTCTCAGATGGATGAGGAACATAATGGTGATGATTCTGTATTTTTTTTTCTGCCCACACCCTTCCAATTATATTGGGATATTCTATTTTTTTATCTGCACTCCTTCCCTTATGGAGGGTCTCGGAAATCCGAGGGGGAGAGGGGAAGTCTTTTAAGGCCCTTTCTGGGGGGTGACTGTTCCTTTGATCTTACACGTATATAAATTCTGAAGGGGGAAGTGTGTCAGCACTTTGATCCTCTTTTCTTTGGGGGGGGGGGGGGGGGAGTGAGGTAAAAAGTTTACTTTTCTGAGGGGATAAAATTCAAAGTCCTCAAATTGTTTGGATATTAAATGGAATGGACCATTCTTTGAACATTATCCAGCCAGTTTATTATGCTTCAGGATGACACTAAATGTGTCTTGTAAACTAGGCATATAACCAGAGGTGCTATTCTTACAGAACAAGATGCAAAAAGGCGGCTAGGTATTCTGCAGTTTAAGTTCTTAAGATAGACGATTAACACCCGCACATCTGACTACGGTACCTAATCCCCGGACCTTACCATCAGCCTCGCCGACAACTCTGACTTCAATAGGTCGCTCTGTTGGGGGAGGCCGTTTCTTTTTTCGCCATCTCCTAGCTGGGTAACTGTAAATGTAATGCGGCGTTTGGCCAGCTCGACGCTCCAGTTTGCTGATCCATAAGTGGCAGTTGTTCATGGCAATACCTGTCTGCGCGTCAATGAACGGAATACGAAGTCGACGTTCATACCGAAGCCGAGAGTTGTAAGCCGAGACATTTTCCAATGCTTCTTTGTATAATTCCCTGCAAATTAAAACACAAAACAACAGTTAAACACCTTAAAGAAGTTTCACTGTATTTTTAAATATCGCCTACAGTTGCGATCTTGTCATAGGCTTATATTTTAATTTAATAATAAGAGGAAATCGAGATACGCACTGGGGATCTTTTGGTTCACGAGAAATCACCCTTGTCGCCATTTTGCCTTTTGTCAGCTTGGTAGCCGGGCATTATTTGGAGTCAGCTACGTAACCTGGCAAACTCACGAGAGCAACAAAATGAACTCCTCTGGTAACTCCTCTCTGACCAAGAGAAGTAGATGCAAATGAAAGTCCACAAAGTATTACAAAACTTAACAAATAAACTTAAGTTTAACGAATAATGCAACTCATCCTTATTCTTCGGCAACATGAGAAATAACGCAATTGCTGTTTAACTCTGTTTGGGAGCGCTACGGCGCAACATACATTTTCAAAAATAGTAGCGAAGCAAATCTCATTAGAGGTCTTATGCCGAGATGAAGAACAATGACCTTAACAACGAAATGAAGCCCACAGAGATTCAAAATTATTGCTCGTCACGCCCTCCTCTCGTGAGGGAGAAAATCTTGCGCGACGAGCCCAAAGAACTTTTATTTTGCGTAGGACCTCTGCATGCCGTGTCACGTAGCCTTGTCATGTCAGTCATGATGGTCGTGGTACGAAATTAGTAAGATTTCCGGTTTTGAGGCCATTGACTTTAAAGTGTGAGATGTTATGGCTACTTTAAAGTTAAAAAATTAAGAGGACTTGTAAGGACTTACGCTGCTGAATGGCAAGCTTTCCCATTCAGCAAACAAATCGCTTATAGATTTCCTGCGAGAGCAGATGTATTTTCGGCTGTCGCTTGTCTCCGCCGAAAATAATGGAGACAAGCGATAGCTGGAAATACGTCTGCGCTGCGTGCACAGGCTAGCTGTCCTAAAATCCCGCGCTAAAAGGTCAGATTTTTCATTTCTTGTACGACCATTGATAAGACCACGTGACACGGTCACACAAAGGGCCAATTGTTGTAAGAAGCAAGCTACCACTGCTAATGTTCAAGGCGGTCGTAGACCTTGAATAACAAAGTAGACGAAATAGTCTCCTTTCTGTATTATGGGTTGTTCTCGAGTCTCTTGGGATATTAGATGAACAGGCCTCAAACTGCAGCATTATTTGGAAGGCACAGCCCAGAAGGGTCACCTACCGTTTTTATTTTTTTAATGTTTGTTTTAATTTTTGTTTTCATTTTCGTTATTTGTTTTTTTAATTTTTGTTTCCGTTTTTGTTTTTTTGTCTTTTAATTTTTGTTTTCGTTTTTGTTTGGTTAATTTTTGTGTTTGTTTTTGTTTTTAATTTTTGTTTCCGTTTTTGTTTCTTAAATTTTTGTTTTTGTTTTTGTTTTTTTTTGTTTTTCATAGTCATTTTTTCTTTTCTGTTAAAAAAAGAAATAAAAACGCAAACATAAATTAAAAACAGAAACAAAAATTAACAAAACAAAAACGAAAACAAAATTAAAAACAAAAAACAAAAACGGAAACAAAAATAAAAAAAACAAAAACAAAAACAAAAACGAAAACAAAATTGCAAAAGGCCAAAACACAATCAGTGAGTGTAGACCATCATGCTTTGCTAGCAGTATCCATGACATGAACGTTGTGTGATCTTTTGGCCGTCAGGCGTAGTCACGCATCGGTTACTATAAACTCTACGGCCATTTCATTGCTTGTGTACTTGTCTTGGGAGAAGAATATAGCAGGTACAAATGTCACAAAGATTTCAAGTTAAGTCAAGGATATTTCTTCATCAACTTCCTTAACTTGTAAAAAGTGTTAAAAGGTCGTTATATAAATAAAAGCATAGCATTTTCAGAGCTCTCAAGCCCAACGCAAACGAATGTAATCTTAAGCTCTCACAATGAACTAATTATTGCACGCGCGCCTTCGTAGCTTGCAAGACTTGCCTCATTTGTTTTGAAAGTCTGGCTACGACCCTAAACTTCTACTGGCTTCAAAAGCAGCGAAGAAATTATTTTCACATTCTACGATGATCGTTTCGTTGTTTGCGTGTTCCGTGTTTTATTGTTTGAGGTTTTCGTGTTTGCGTGTGATAGAAACTTGACAGATGCAAACATATTGCATGTGAGCTCCTGTTGGCGAAGGAGAAAATATTGGAAGGGACCCATACCTTACTTAGGCCACTGAGGGAGGACATGAGCATTTGTCACGATATTTGTCTTAGCCCTCAGAATTTGCCTTTCGGTACCCCACACATGAGTGGCACACAGTACAAAGACCCCCTTTGTGGTAAACGTCCCGTACTTACTACTTTCACGTCATTGATTGTAAAGTTCCCAACTGCAAGTGAAGCATGATGGTCTACACTCGTCGATTTTGTTTCGGCCGTTTCCGTTTTCGTTTTCGTTTTTGCTTTCGTTTAATGTTTTTGTTTTTGTTTCCTTTTTGAACGCAAAAAACGCAAAGCAGAAGCCAAAATTAAAACGAAAGGCAAAACGAAAACTAAAACAGAAATTACAAAAACAAAATAAAAAAAAACAAAAACAAAAACAAAAGTTGAAAATATAAAATTAAAAAGGACAAAAAAAAAAAAAAACCACAAAAATTTAAAAAAACAAAACAAAAACAAAAATGGTTGGTGACCCTTCTGGGCTGCCGTACTGCGGGGAAGGGGGGGAATGATTGAAACCAGGAGGAGGAAATCGAATCGGTCAACCGGCTAGGGTAAAGTAGATTCAGAAATCGTATTGCGCAACAACATTGCGATCCACTGCAGCTTAAAAGTGATTTTTCAAGGACGTTTACTTTAGTCTCACGAGCGTGTAAGTGAAGCAAAAATGCGCACACTATACGTCCATGACTTATTACGGCAACTTCATTAAAACCTGCTCTTCACAAAAAAAAAAAAAAAAAAAAAAAAAAAAACACGAAATAATAGCTAATATGTAATTTAGAACTGAGATGAACATTAAAACAGCTAGTGAGCCCGTAAGCGGACATTAAATATTTTCTATATAGGTTTTCTTGTAGCGCAGTGCAGTGCATTGAAGTGTAGTGTAGTGGTTACGTAAGAATCCATCGCGGTTCAAACCTTTACCAACGAACCACATTTTCGCTCGTGCCCTCATACCTCGCCCGACTTTATACTTTATTTACTCATTTTGTTCCCAATGTAAAATGCGGCTGATTATTTGCTGTTTTTCATTAAATCTTAACGTATTCTCAATAAACCGGGAGGCCGAGTTTTTGATACATTAAAGCTCACCTATGATGCCAGAATTGTAATTCACAACGTTACAGGAAGCTTTGAAGCGATAGGGATCACAAAACAACGATTTTCCAAGAATATTCTTCCGCGGTCGTGGTTTAACAGATAGAATAAACGAATGTAGACCGAATGAGATTCATGGTTTCAATACACTGATGAATCATTTATTCATGTTTGAGTTATAATCTGATCGGAAGCTTCTAAAGGGACGAAAACTTAAAATAAGGGTTAGAGGGAGAAGGGGGAGAAGTTAAATTAGCCGTGAACATACAAATTAGCCGTGAACATAGAAAAAAGCTCAAAATACACACATGCCGGCTCCATCTCGGCATCGCAGCATATATAATGACTTGATATCGCGGTAAATGGTCGATAAATCATGCTAATGACCTCATTTAAGCTGTATATGACTTAAGAGCTCCAAACAAGTCCAATACGAGTTGTTATTTAACGAGTAAAACTACTTGACAAAAGTGACTCTTTCCTTATGGCAATCTTCCTTACGGAAACCGTTATCAGACTGACGAGGATAAAAGTATTAAGTCTGCCAGCCTGCCTAACTTGAACATCTGTAACTCTGCGGTCTTGTTCTTCGGCCAGTGGGTTGTGTCCTATAAACTTGACCAGCTTACATATTTACTTCTAAAGTATAATCCCTTTATGGTTCATATTTTAGAACATTTGCGGTTGACAACGCCAGTATTCTCTGCCTGTGATCAGGATCTCAGCTAGTATATTCAGATGAAAATACCGTAGCAATTACAGGTTATAACTCAGCGAAAATGAATCTTTTATTCCCTTTGACTATTGTGTTTACAGTAAACACTAATATCGTCATGCTGGTAACTATGAACACGTCAACTGAGAAAAGTGGGTCAGTTAAGGACACCTAACGTTGTTATACAGTGCCAGCTGGTAATTATGCAGATATGCAAACGGGAAAAAATGGCAAAGTTTTGTTCTCGGTCCTCTTCGTTGTAAAACTTTCAAAAAAAAAGTGAAGATTTTTAAAACTTTAATGAGTAATAGAAGGGAAAAGGTTCTGACTCTTCTCGTACTTGCATCTTAGCCTACAGCTTCAGTTAATGGTCGTCGTTGTTTGTAACAAAATGTAAATTAGTCTTAGTAAATGCCTTGTCA
Organism: Orbicella franksi; assembly: GCF_964199315.1. Taxonomy (NCBI): domain Eukaryota; kingdom Metazoa; phylum Cnidaria; class Anthozoa; order Scleractinia; family Merulinidae; genus Orbicella; species Orbicella franksi. The sequence goes on along the minus strand of NC_138148.1, from coordinate 30,312,940 downwards.
TGTTTGCCTCAGGGCTTATTTTTGTTGAGGAAAATTGGTTTCCATTGTTCAGTTCTGCTGTTAAAGCAATAACTGACATTTCTGATATTAGTTCAGCATACCTGATGAAGGAAAGTTTCTCCGAAACGAAAAGAAAACCAGAAAGTCTGTCCTTAAAAACCTGTTCTACGGTTGTTGACAGCCCGTTTGCCGATACTTTTTTCTCGATTGAAAATTGTAAATATGTTTCAAACTATCTATCTTTGATGTTGCTTGGAATTTACATTAAGTACATGATAAAACACGTCAGTGACGTACACAGCCATTGTGAAGCAAAACAAGGCCAATATATTTGTTTACTGATTGAAGTTAAGGTGTGGAGCTTGGAGTCTCTGGCACAACCTAGCTCGTTTCGAGGAGTAAAGAGGTCCGTAACTAAACAGTACCATTTTGTCCATTTTTCTTCGTCTGCATCGACTAAAATCAGATGAAAATGATTAGTCGCAACGGCATTTTCCTTGTGGCATTTCTTGGCTTTTTCTCAGGAGTATATTCTGATATGAAATGCCCTGGAATAGCCAAGTACGAAATCTCGTTTTGGTCGATGTGGAGCAACGACACTCATCCTAATGCTTTCCCTGACATGGGCAAATTTTCTCCTTGGGTTGGCGCCTCTCATAACATGTACTATGTCATGTGGGACGAGGGGATGGAGGCTTCTAAAGGAGTGGAAGATGTGGCTGAGAGCGGTGAGTTAATCTCATTGAGACACCTTTGAGTTCATTCAACTCTAGTCGTTTAATCAACTCAGTTAGAACAAAACTCGTTGGGAGCTAATTGTAACTGTTGATTTCTTCTCTTACTCGAAGTAAAAATGGCGGGTTTTAACAAGCTGTGTGTTTTGTAGACACATGATTCGTTTTTATGGTCTTCACTGTCGTTTTATTTGTCTACAGTGTCGCCCAATTACCTTCGTATACAGCCGTCATTCGCCCTTCATGCAGTCCTTAATTTTTTAACTTTAAATCTTTTATCCAGCATTTCTAAAGCGAATGAATTCATAGCTTATTCCTGTCTCCAGATTCGAAATGTTTCCGTTCATACGAATATTTTCTGAATTGGCGTTGTCATCACTAGCCACAAATAATTTTTCAGTAAAAGTGTTTTGAAACTCAGTAAAATGTCAGAGGTTTTAACGCTAACTTTTTATAACGTTAAAAACAGAAAGACGTTTCGACCAAAAAACTTCGGCCTTGGTCGGTTTAGCATGGTTAAATAAGCAACGGTTCACATTGTGCGCGCGGTACGCTAGTAAGTGCACAAGATAAAACCTTAAAGGAACTCAGTCACGGTATTTTGAGTTATTTTGGCCACGTAAAAAATTGCCTTTAAATGATAGGAAACCTGAAAATAATTGTTTACCGAGATAGAGAAACACTAGAGAGATAGTAATAAAGCTTACAGAAACAAGGATGGTTAAGGATGAAGATTAAAACGCAATGGAAATGACGAACGTAAAAACGTTTAGGCTAAAATTCTCAAGATGCGCAAAGTGTGATGTTGCTCCTCTAACAGTCGTTTATTCTGTCAATCACATCGATGACGTTGCTTACAGCCAATGATGTATATCTTTTTAAAGGAACTTCTGGCATGTCAAGAAAAAAGCTTATTTTTGTATATCTCTTAAATCAAAATACGTTGTCCAATTGGAGGGGAACATGTCACTTGTCATGCATCAAAACTCACCAACCCCCTGGGGCGAACAAAACTCGCAAACTCCCTGGGAAAACGATAACTTGACTTCTCGACTTGCACGTGATCAGGCCGTGCACCTTGAGACCGCGGCAAATTCGTGTGCCAACCACCGTCAAGCAAATAATGTTTTCGCAATTTGTTTTATTTTGGAGGCGGGAAGTATAAGGCGAACACTAGGGTTCTCTGGGAAACAAAACTCATTGTTTCTCTTGGGGCCAGTCATATTAAGTGCTTAGTGATGTGTAAAGTTACCGTTAACGTTGATGGAAACGTTAAAATAAAAGATTACTTTAGCATAGACAGGTGAAAAGAACAAGAAAAGGATTCAGGACGCCGAATAATGGAAAAATAAGCTTGATTTATCAAGAAGAGCTATATTTTGTTCCTCAACTCGAGAAAGTTGTTTAGCCTTGTATTAAAGACTGTGTTAATATTTTTACATTCTCCGACGTTTTGCTTGTTTCTTAAGACTTATTTGTTCTCTTTTGCGCTTGAATTTAATATTTTTTTTCCCGTTAAACGGTACACTTTTGCTTGTTTGAAGTGAATTTTGCTCTCGCTTGTGTTTCGTTAGGTAACTCAACCGAACTGGAGAAGGAAATTAACATGCATATCATGTACAACAAGACTGCTTGGAAGCTGATCAAGCAAACAGACGGACCAACAGATGGTAGTGGTGCACATAAGACAGGGATAGAGGTCGAAGTCACTGCAGATTACCCTATGGTATCTCTTATTTCCATGCTTGCTCCCTCACCCGACTGGTTCGTGGGAATCAAAGGCGTCAATCTCTGTAATGCTGGGATGTGGCGAGACACTTGGAACATTACTTCATTGCCACCGTGGGATGCAGGTACCGAAAACGGCACTATGTTTAACACCACCAACCCGGATACTAGTCCACGTGAAAATATCACACGCATTACTAAGGACACGGTCGGCACTCCGTTTATGGGTGCAAATGCCATCGCCACTCTGGGTAGGCTGATGTTCAAGAGGGTGGAGAAGCCCGCCGTTTACACATGTAGTGGGGAACAGAAGTACGAGCTCAAGTTTGAAGGAATGTGGAGCAATGAAAGACAACCTGTCACGACTTTCCCAGCAGGTGCTCACTTTTCCAAACTGATTGGCTGCACTCATAAGTACAACTACAAGTTCTGGAGCCCAATGACCATGGCGTCCCAAGGGGTTAAGGAAGTCGCAGAAGCTGGTAAGTTACGAACTTTGATGACTTCTTTTAACATGACTAGCATACTTTTTAAAATGAATTAAGGCTGTTTCTCTAATCCTGGTATCTCTTTTATATGTCTTTAGCGGTTCTGTGTTTAGCTGGTCAGTTTATTGAGGGTTTGACAGTACACGGATCAGAAATTCAGTTTTCTTTAAAAACAAAAGAACAAAATAAGAAACACAACAAAACCAAACAACACAGATAACGAAAGCAATCATTGTGTTTAATGTGTTAAAAAGATTCTCTGTCTCTTATTTTCCGTAACTTTGTAAACTTTTTCTTAAGCCTGGTTTTCACTAGCGACGCAAGATCAAGCGCAAGCACAAAAGCAAGCAATAGGGATGACCCAAGTGAAAAACAAATGCCACGCAAACACAAGCACAGGCAAAACAATTTGAACCTTCCAAACTGTTAAGGCGTAAGGTAATCAGGATCCATTGTTTTCCCTGGCCAGACATAACCACGTGTGGTAAATATCCTTGTGCTTGTGTTTTGCCTGAGCAGTATTTCGATTTTACTTGTTGTAGCGCAAACGCAAGCATAAGCGTAAGCACAAGAGAAAGGAATAATTTTGATCCTTGCGCTTGCGCTTGTGCTTATGCCTGCGTCAAGGCCGTTTTCACGGTGAAATAAGAATTATTGTGTTTGCGCTTGTGCTTGCGTCGCTAGTGAAATCAGGCTGTTGCCGTTGCCATTAACTGAGAATAGGCCAATTAGTAAAGAGATTTTCGAAACGATTTTGAGACATCGTGAGAGAGAAAAAATCACCCTAGCTAGCTGCAGTAAACTGACCTAAGTTTTGCATGGTTTCAATCAGGCAAAGAAGCTACGCTGTACAACGATCTCACGACAGTGAAGGATAAGGGTGGGTACGTGTACAGCGTGTTCAAAGCCGATGACAAAACTGAACCCACCGCCACCAGAACCATGATCATCACAGCTAAAGGCATGTACTCCAAGGTCTCTGTCATCGCTATGATTGCACCCTCCCCTGATTGGTTCGTTGGAGTCGACAGTGTCGAACTCTGTGGAAGCGATGGTGAATGGAAGGATAGCGTACCGGCCAAGCCGTTGCCCGCGTGGGATGCTGGGACAGATAGTGGAACAACATTCGCAGCAGATAACGTGGAGACCATGCCCAAGGACGTCGTCAAACAGATCACTAAAGACAGCGACACGGAGCTGAAGGGGCCCAATACCATAAAAGAATTTGCCAAGATCTCATTCGTGAAGTATACAGAGTCTGCGGCTCACAGTGTTTCTGGAGGCGTTTCCGTCTGTCTGTCTGTTGCTTTTCTTGCCATCTTACGTTTCCTGTATTAGATCGATCTGATAAAGGACACTAAGGAGTATTCGGAAGCTAATTTTCTTGCTCTTCAATGTTAAAAGGAGGTATGGATAATAGAGTCAAGTCTTAACTATCCCAAACGTATGAGTTGGCTGTCGAGTTTTATCGTTCCCTAGCTGTGTTTAGGAATGTTAAAGTTGACAACTGACAGATTCGTCAGTAAAACGTTAACCTATACCAGTTTTCAATTGTTGCTCGAGGCTGAATTAAATGAAAACTAGACTCGAAAAGAGTTCAGATGTTACAGATGGTCGACGAGAATTGTCAATAGCTTCCTTATATATACACATTCTCAAACGGCTTGGAGCCGAGAGTATGCGAGAATTGACTTCATCAGTGCTCCAAGCGAGTAATAAGTCTCATCAATTTGTCATAAAAGTTTGAGGAGGTTAAAATCTTATGAGAGCGAAAGATTCCCACCGTAGATTTTCTGTTATTCAGCTTTCATCCGCTTCTACACCCTCGAGCTAAACAATTTCTTTTGTTTTATGCTGCATGACTGGTTTAAGATTTCTCCAGAATTACAACATGTTTTATCTTCACCGTGTGTTTTTCCCTATCTTAGTTATAGACTTCAAGTTGAACCTCGCTTTTACCACTCTCAGTCAGCTGTTTGCCTCCAAACCTCCTCAGTTTCCTTGGTCTTTTTTTAAATTTTTGTCAGTGAAACAGTTTCTTGTCCGTTTTTGCTGTTGTTTGTTATAGCTCATTCATTTGCTGTAGGTGAAAGTTTTTCCATGAAACGAAATTAGGTGTAGTATCCTAAGGTCTCACGCATTTACTACTGTTCGAAAGTACCTGAATTATTTCTCAGTTTTTGTGCTAGGAATCATTCAAGTTCTGCGTTGTTCTCAGTCTGAAAACTGAACAAATCCTAAAAGCCGTCAGTAGCAACTCTGGTTTCGAATGAAATTTCATTGTAACTAAGGATGTTGTATTTTTATTGAAGCATTTTTTTTATAGTTGTACATTGTTCCAGCAATTTACGAATAAAGTTTGTAATGGCTTATTTGTTTTTGCCTGATCTTTCGTAATTTTTACTCAAGTTTACCTCGGTGTTTTCAGCGTGTGTTAAACAGTATACACTCCCGGGGTGGGGGTGGGGATATACACCTCATCTGAGAAATGCCCTGGTAATTTTTTAAGACCGGAAGCGCGCGAGAAACAAGAACTTAGCTTTCATGAATCAGGGAAAAGTTTATTCCTGATATGAAGACCCGAAGAAATGAAAGGGGAGATGAAGAGAAAACTATAAATTGAGGAAAATTGTTTTGAAGTAACACGAAAATTTATCTTAGAAAGTCGAGGAAATGGAAACCTACTGACTGTTTTGCTGGGTTACCCCCCCCCCCCCTCCAGCATTAAATTGACCGGTACCCATTTATACACCTGGGTGAAGAGAGGCACTGTGAGAGTAGTGTCTTACCTGCGAACATAACACAAAGGGAACTTAAGAAATCACGACGGCGACGCCGAGGACAACATCGATTAAAAAATGATGTCATATTTTACCTACGAATCTCGCGGTACCCTAAAGTCATTTAGTTTGTTACACTTAAATAAAGTCATTCATTCATTCATTCATTCATTCATTCATTGTAGATCACTCTCAAAGCTATCACGAAACTGAATCTAGGGCACATCGATAAATTCGAAATGAAAATTTTCAAAGTTAGGAGTCGTGGTTTACGTTCTCCAGACAACGTAAAATTTGGTCATTTCACGTTGTTACTTTGCAGAGGACGGCAAAGAAATGTACCAAGAATTATTATGCACTGGCACAGCCATTGCCGTTGCATCGTGGTTTTCCTAAGCTCCCTACTGGAATCGAACACACTGACCTGATCAGGTCACCGCCCCTCCCGTCGAGCATGTCCAGAGTTCTAGCTATATTTCTTCTTAATTTCTTTTGTTTCACAGTTTGAAAAAGAAAATAGATTACGTCTACGTGTAGAAATTATGACTCTTACTGAAGAGTCGTCAGAGATTTTTCAAAGTTTCAAGAAAGGACTCTTTCAAAATGGTTTCGCTGGCCATATTGAATTTAGCTCAATACTGAAACTTCATTTGATTGTCAGAGTATTTTATCTTTTCACTTGAACAAAACCTAACATGTCTAAGCCAAAACTAGTTGGACACCTCCAGTACATTACGGACACTGTGTTCACTTGGTCCAGCGAAAAGGATTTCATCTCTCCAGCCAACGCTACCTACCACGCCCCTAATCCCGCCAGTCACCTTACCGATGAACAACTGACCTGTGACGTTTATTGTACTCGATTATCAGTAAATGAACGTATAATTAGTACAGTGGAACCTCGTTAATCTGATCACCAACGGGCCGTATTAACGAGGAGGCCGCATTAAAAATGGCTGACTTGGCTTTTGTTCGGGCCAAAAGAAAGTGGCCCTAACGGGGTGGCCGTAAAGTGGGGTTTTACAGTAACAACTTTATCCAGTGACTTACTATATTTATAAAAAGGCCCAGTTTTTACACAGTGTAAAAACTGTTTCTTAAAGGTTGCAGGAGGCTAATTGATATGTTTGTAAGAACATCTACGTTGTCAATAAATTTGTAACCGAAATTTTGCATAAAGTAAGCACACTCCTTATCAATAACAAAAGTCTCGAGAAATGACAGACTCTTCCTCCAAGAGTTTATTGTAACAGTGATGTTTCTGTTGCTGGTAGAATAGCTTCGTTCACCGGCGCTACTTTCGTCCTTGTCAAACAAACTATTCCTTCCAAGCCATTCTTTTACCTCTAAAGCAAAATCAATTCCTGTGAATTCAAAGATTTTGCCTGCGAGCGTAAGATTGTTACTTGCTAATTCCTCATAACGAACAATTCTGTTCTGGTAAGAGTTAAGTTTTGATGACAAGAGCAACGAGATATTTACATCTTTGGTCATTCTGTTGCAGAGAAGTTTAACTTGCTTGATAAAATTGTGATTAAGTGTAGCCGAGTTTCTACCTCCAAGCGGCTGGGAAGAAGAATCTTGTTTTTTATTGCTGTATTCTGTCCTCGTGTTGTTCTTTTTAATACCTCTTTCTATCAAACCCATTTTAATCATTGACCAAACCATTGCTCGTGGATCGCGCACTAATTGGATACTTTTAATCTGAGTTTTAGCCTGGGAATGAAATTGCTCAGAAAGTTCTTTCAAAATCTCTTCGGGCAACCGAGGTGTCAAAATTTTCGCCGCAATAAACCTCTTCGACGCGCAGACAAGCGAAACAGTTTTAGCATTTAAGGGAGGGCATTTCTTGAGAATCTCGGATTGATTGTCAAACGTCGTAGCTTCAGATTTGCAGAGGGGTGGGGACGACAACGATTTGCTCGATAAACGAAAATGTGGGTTTGAAAGCCCAGAATGAGAGATGAAGCTAAAGTAGTCTTGGTAGCCATTCAAACTACAGCGTGACAAACTACGAAGAAACGAAGCCACAAGGGTTGCGTGACCTTTCTCCGTGACATAATTCAACGTTTGAAACATAGAAAATGGATAGAGTGGCTCGTACAGATAAAATACACCAGGGTGCTGATTAAATAACTGTCCCAGAAATGAAGAACCTGTTCTTGGTTGAGCGAGGATTAAAACATATACAGAAATTCTCTTTTCTATTGCACTGTGGCGTCCAGTCTCATTGAGGTATGGCGCAGGTTGTGTGAATTGAAAAACGTTTGAGATGATGATGTAGGCAAAAACAGTTCCAAGCAAAACTAAGATGAAAATCAAGTGACGTGTATTTCCAAATGACATTTCAGATATAATTTGTTGCGTGAGACTTCTGAAAGAAAAATAGAATACAACAATAAATACTAATGAAAGGTTATTTCTTATCTCCTATGGCTGCTGGAAACTTTTTTTTACGAAAATGCAAAACTTCAGTTTGTTTTTTTTGTTTTGTTTTGTTTTCTCAAACTTCCCAAACTTGCCCCACCCGTGCCCCATCGTCAAAAATATAAGCCTGACCCCTAGATCACCCCTCTGATCAAAGTCCAAAACCTCCCAACCAATATCGACACAATCTTAATTAGACAGGCGTGGACAATATAACAATTAATCGATAAGGTAATGTTCTGATACCTCATTAGTAGTATTAACAGATACATATTAAATCCTTAAGCAATTTTATTTTATCTTGCTTATATCGAGTTTGGTATTGAAATGAAATATGAAATGACATGAAAGACTTCATTTACGTGTTTTCTCCTATGGCTGACTGAACATTTAACAGTAATACCATTAATCAAGATTATTGTAGTTGTGAGAGCCAGGCATAATTTGATTCTCTCTTAATACACCTTGCTAGTTCTTGAACGTAAGATTACTGAGCACAACCGATCATACATTATAGGCCGACTCAGGTAATATACTGTGAAAAACTAAGCTCATTTGTTGATACTAGATTAAGAGAAAATAGTCAGCCACACTTTTGTTTTTGTTTATATGCGAGAGCTTGGCTATTTTATTTTATTCGGAGCGTGTCGAAACGAAGGAAATCACTGTGAAACTACTCAGTAAAGAAAATTAAACATACTTTCAGGAACACAAATTACAGTAAAGCAATACGACTTCGATTCACCATATTGCATGCATTATCGATAATTTCGATGGCATCAAAAATGGCACAGGCTGTCTAGGGTCCCTTAAGACAATATTAAATTGTTTTCTTCGACAATGAATTACAATGCGCTCTAAAACCGCAATTGAAAGAAGCGCTCTTCAAAATGTATGAACGACTTACCTGCGAGAAGGGGTTATATTGATTAAGAACCTTTGTTGTCTTTTTCCGTAACACCGTTTCTTTGTGGCTAGGTGACTGGTCCAAGGAAAGCCATTATATAGTATGAAATTGTATTTGTGCTTTCTTTTCTGTTTTCAAAACAGTTAAGGCATTAAAGTGAACTAGTACACAAAAGATTTATATATGCTTTCATTAAATTATTAAGGAAGCTTGCTCGATGAATTAAATAGACCATCAGCATATGAAAAACAAAAAAAGGCTGGTTAAAAAATAGCTTTAATTTTGTCGGTAACGGGGAACTCTTACCAAGGGAAGTCTAATAAACTCTCAAGGGCGTTAAAAACGGCGAGTTGAATATCATAATTTACCGTCTTGTAAACGGGGCTTTTTAGAACGTTTTATTTTAAAAACCAGAAGCCGAACCACGCGAGCTATATTAAACCAAACTGCTAAAACAAATATTTGTAAACATTTATATATAACGAAAGTGACAAGAAACAGACCAGTTTCTTGTTTTTCATTTTTCTTTCGTCTTCTTTTTTGTCAAAACAGAGAAATGCAGGAATCATAACATTAATGGCCGAACTCTTGAAGATATACATAATCACGCAGGGAATACAAAGATGCCGGGGACTGGGACCAAAGTAGATCATAGTGTGCAAGTGTTAAGTAGAAAACGCAGGTAGCCTGATTTCTTGTCCGATCGTTCCTAGCTTATACTAAATTATTTCGTTTGTTGCTCAAGCAAATGTTAAGGGTAGACTGTTTATCCGGCAATTTGGCGGTAAATTGTTACATAAAACTTCTAGATGTGTAGATGCTAATAGGCGTAGTTACGGTGAGATTTTGAATCAAATATTGAAAACTCTTTTAGATATTCGTTATGTGATTTTATAGTATCCGTTTAACACCTATATCGAAACCGTTATGCTCATGAAACCATCAGCTTGTTAATTCAGTTTTTCGGGAATAAAAAAAAATCAAAGTGAAAAAGAAAAGGAAAATAGAGAACGCCCGAGACATTTGTGACTTTTTAAATTGCGAGACCGAAGACGTCCAAGTGTTAAAACTGTGAGTGCGAAACGTTCAGACGTCAGTTATGAAAACAAACAAAGGAATCGGGCTTCGAGACTTTCTTAGTCTTGCAAAAACTTGAGACTCCGAGAATATTGGAAAAATCGAGGCTGTAATACGCTCACAAACCTGTCTTTTAATCGAGACTGGGAGACCCCTGAAATTTGACGAAAATTTTGCGAGACTTACGGTTTTTGAAGGAGCATTCGCCACTCTTAATAATGGAAATGAACTCTGTGGAGTCAGAGTGCATCAGATTTCTTATGTGCGGTGGAGTCTAGTTCGTTCTTTAATTTTGTATAAGCACAGGTATAAGTTGAACTCGACACATGCTCAGATGTCCCTTATCATCACCAATCAAATTCGAGAATAGTCATTATTTAAGAAATAGAAAACATGTACCGTGTTTCTATCGAGTTATAAAAACACGAGTGGAAGTTCGGGAGAACGAGAAATGCTGTGGGAACGCGAGCCGCAAGCGAGTGTTTCCACAGCGTTTTCGAGTTCTCCCAAACTTTCACGAGTGTTTCTATAACTCGATAGAAATACGGAGAACATGTTTCCTATTTCTTTTAAAAAACACCGCGACGAGGAGAAGAAAACAGCTTGTTTACTTTGATCATCAAAAGGTAAATTCTCTTTGCTCGCGCCATCATTACGTCAACAGCTCGTGCTAGTTCTGTGTTTCCATCGAGTTAAAACACGATTTTTAACCAATCAGCGCGCATATTTTCTTAGGACTGTTTTCAAAGTATTTTTGAACATATCATTACCTTTGCATTGGAGATATGGAAACTAGAAGTTATGTTTAGCCTAAACATCGCGCTACTGCCGTGCCGAACTAAATTCAAGAATTAAATTCGACTTAAGCACGGCAGTAACATGACGTTTGAAACCACTCAGTTCGGCAGGCTGAATTAAGTTCGCCACGACTACTTCGCACGGCAGGCCTTGCCATGCCGAACGGCTGTTGTGCGACTTGGCTTCAAAAGGCGTGCTCTTGCCATGCCGAACTGAGTTCATGGCCTGCTGCATCAGCTGTCGTTGCTTTTTTCAGCATTTAAAATGGTCTTCAGCAAAGCAAACGTCATCCGATCTTTGGAGCGACTGAATTAAATTCGACGTTTGAAACCACTGCTGTCTTTCGTCATTCCACTGCCAAATTCATTTGAGTTCGGCAGTAGCTTATGTACTTCAAACAGTTTGACGCAAGATGACAGAACCTATTTCCAATTTACCTGCACGTAATATTTACTAAAATTTCTAAAATTGCTCTTCGTTTCCATGAAATAAAAGGGATCAATGGAGATTAAAAAAAAAAGAAAGAAAGAATAAAGGGTGACTGCATGGCTGTAAGGTTTTGAGTACCTTTAACACTTATTTAAAAAACAGACATGTTGTTTTCGTGGTTTTTAAAATGACCACTGGATAACAAATTTATCGCCTATGCATATGGCTATTTTCATGGCAGCTGCAACTTTCCCGCCAAATGGTTGATAACTAAACAAAGTAGTTGTGTTGGAAACGGATCTCAATACATGTCAGTCTTTAGTAGGCAGGCCAGACATTTGGGAGCTACAATACAAACAAAATGACATCGTGACGGTGACAAACTTGAAATTAATTGCAGAATGTCTGAATTATTCCATTGGTACACGAAGGTTCGGTTATCAAGGAGAAAATTGGTCGATGGAATTTACCTGCTTCCAAGGTCGTATTGTGGGATCAGATAGAACAGAATCCAAACACAACTTCCTTCACACCTGCTCTAGAAACAGATGAAAGCTTAGTTTGATCGTCGTTCGGGAGAAAAAAACTCTTAATTAGTCCCTGTTTATTTGGAACTATTCAGCACTGGTGTATCAGAAGAGCTGGTCGTTTGAATAAAACGTTGACTGTGTCGAGAGACTGGGATCACGTGTGATATAGAGGTCTGTTTTTTACGGCAGAAACACGTCACCCTAGGGCGTAGAGTTTCTAAATCGATCATAAGAACGATTGAAAACAGTGCGTTTTAACTGCAGAATTGACAACGAGAATCTACTGAACTGCCAAGACAAAAGGAGCAATGAAAAATTACGCTACAACGCAAAGCTTGGAGAGCAACTCAACAAGCAATGGTTTTTCTCTGTGGTTCAACACAACCGATATCAATATGTCCCAATGCGAAAATATCGGTGCAGTGGACAAAATTGCTGGCAGTGTGGTTAACATTGCTTTGGCGCTTTTTGGATCGCTAGGTAACGTTCTGGTTATTCTTGTGATTTGGCGAACGCCAAATTTAAGGACTATCTGCGGTATTTTAATTTCCAACCTTGCGATAGCCGACCTTTTAACGACGGCCTTCACGAATGTACCATTTACTCTTGGTCAGGCGGAACATACGCCATGCGAAGTTTCTATTGCATTTCGTGTTGCCGTAGTAATAATGCACATTTCTGTGGGCGCTTCGCTTGTGACTCTAACTTTCCTGAGTATCGATCGATGCTTTGCCATCTGTAACCCTCTCAGGCACAGGACATTCGCGACCTTCACGAAATTAAAGCTGGTCCTTCTTAAAATATGGATCGACTCTCCGGTGTTGCCAATTTTACTAGAAATTTACCCGCACAGTCCATACCTATGGTATGTTCCTGCTTGTGCTCTCCTGTTTTGTTTTGCCATAATATTAACATGTGGTGTCCTCACCATCTTTTATGTACGAAAGATGTCGTCCAGAATAACTGACTTGCACCAAAACCACGATGGTGGCTCCAGTTGTGGCCGTATGCGACACAGAAACAAACAGGTTGCCAAAACGACCGCGTTAGTTATATTTTTGTTTGTTTTCAGTTGGACGCCGTTTATAGTAGTAAGACTGTTAAAACGTTCTGTAGTTTTGGAATATTGGTTTGTAACACTTGCACTTTCTAGCTCTGCAGTGAATCCATTTATCTACTTTTATCGACATAGAAATTATCGCCAGGCGTTGAAAACAATATTAAGACGGTAAGATTTCCCGAAAACTCAAGGATATTGTTATGAACAAAGTTAAGTTTAAGTTATTTACCAACAAACATTTTGTTAATCTTGTTAGTGAGTCACCGTCCAGTTACTAATTGATTTCAGTTCTCGGTAACCGGGAAGGAAATTTTTCCATATGAACCCGTGCTCCAGCCCGGGAGACCGGGACGAACCTTCTCTTCGCTTTCGTAACATAGCGGCCAAAATGGCGTAATTTTTGCCCAGTATGTGTTTCCTCTTTAGAAGTATGGAAATTAGCTTTATAATTAAAGTTACAAGAGTTCACAAAGCTACGATAGTCGCGAACGAAACAAGCTTATGTTCCACCATTTTGGTTTTGTTTCTTGAAGTTTCATCCCGCTCGACTGAGCTGAAATATTCCGAGCCAGCTCGGTTACCATGCTCATATGAAGAGGCTTTGAGAGACTCAGACTTTTTTAGGTATAGATTTAATACCGCTAGACACGATAAACTTTCCACTATATATTTAGGACCACTAATGTAGTCAAAATTATATCGAACAGGAACAAGGTTATAACTTGGTTATCAACATCGAGAGAAAATGAGGGGACAGCGAGGGACATTAAGGGCGTTGGCTGGTATATGTCGATTCCACTAAAGTTATTTTTAGTTTTATACGGAATTGACATATGCCAAGGCCTGAACTGGGAGCCTCCCTCTCCGTCCCCTCATTTTCTCTTGTCAGCATTTAAGAGGAATAAGGAACTGGCTAGTTTAAGAGCTGAGAATAAAGCATAATTTACCACCTTTGCCACGTTTGAGGCCCGACTTCCTCTACTGGCAGACCCTGAAAGCATAAGATGCTTTTATAAATCTTTTGATTATTCTTAGATTAAAGTATTAAGCTATTGTAATAAACATTTCAACTAAGTTTTGTAAATATTGTTCAGCGAAAGTTCAGTTCATCTATTTATTCAATTTTAATTATATATGAATGAGTATGCATTAAGTCTTTTAAAATAAGTAAGTTATCCCCAAAGACTAGGCTCCCTGTAACCAGCGAGTAGATTGACACATTAATAAAGCTCTATGTTGTATTGTATTTCAAATGCGCTGTTCAAAAGGAATGAGAAAGTATGAAGAAGAAGTCTGCAACCCTCATGGGTCGGGTGGCAACTCTTGTAAGGCCTCACATGAATGGCTTGAAACCCTTAGAATTTAAATTAGCATTTAACTCGACAGCGGAACCTCACTGAAAATCCTACATAGCAAAAAAAGATGGTAACTGGTACAATTACCGATAACTCTTAGCGCACGAAAACTTTAACAACGACCATAAAATCGTACAGAAAAATTCCAATATCTTCAAACCTAGCCTACACGATGTCCTTAGCAAAGGCACAAATTTGCAGAAAAAGAAAATGGCTTTCCTTGCGCTTAATGGGTATTATAAGGTTCGCATGGTATTGTGGTAAAATGTGGATCGCCACCTTTTTCCCGCGGACAACTGGAATGAGCACTTAACTAGAACAAGGTTAAGTATGTACCAAACCCAGCCGGTCCTTAAAATCCTTTTTAAGAGTGATAAACTCCATTTTACCATCGAGGCATGAAAGGACTGTGAATATTGTTACTCCTGGCAACGTATGCAACTAAGCGAAAGGCCTGTCCACGCTAATTTGTCACAAAAACGGAGCTTTTTGAAAACGCTCTTTAAAGACGATTTCCAGTCCGTACTGCGCAGACTCAGCACCCTAACGTTTATAAACATAAAAAATCTCCCTCGATGGAATGCGAATCGATGTTATTCGTTATAAACCACATACCTTATCTTTGAGGTCGTTCAAATTCTTTTTCCAACAGCTTCATTGATTTTCACAGCTGCGAAGTTGTTTCATCAAGTGATACGAGAATGAACGAAACACACTAGAGCACAAGCATAAGCATAAGCACAAGTGAAAACAGCAGCGACATAAACATAAGCATAAGCAGAAACATAAGAAGAACGAACCACTTATTTGTCTAGAGCAGTTTTCCCTAGTAACGCGCTCGACATAAGCATAAGCATGAATTTAATTCATGTAAGTAGTTGCAAAATGTCCACGTTTTGTGATGTCGTACATGAAACAATACAGAAAACGTAAACAAACTCTAGAGAGTGCGCAGTACGGACTGGAAATCATTCTTAAACCGGTGGTATTTGAAAACGCCGACTTTTTTGTTTTCGTGCGGACGGAAAACATTTTGAAAACGAAGCTTTTGGAAAACGATGAATCATGTGATTTCCCTGCTCGAGTTTTCCTCAAAAATAAATCCGAAATGACCGATGATTGTTGCGTTGTTAAACTTCTGCGGCGTAGTGTGGACGAAAAACAACCTTTCTGGGTTGCGTGGTTAGAGCACAGAACTACAATATATAGTTCCCCTGTTCTTTTTTGCTTTCTCAAAATACTCTCACGATTCTAAAACAGACATTATGTAAACAATCGGCAAAGATTTAAGATTGTCATTTGTCATCATCATGGGGCTTCCGAGAAAACATAGCTGAGCACCAGAACGGAATATCTGTGTCGGACGGTTGATAATCGTCTCAGCTATTCGGATTAAAGCGTTATGAAACACTAGAGTTTCCTCAGTGAAATGTCCCCTCGAGCTTTTTCGTGATATGGGACTGAATAATCCCTCTTGCTTTGCCAGAGATGAATGTTATTTCAGGACATGCAAGAGGAGGAAATAAGTTACTATTTTCGGAAAGGCAACGGCAGCTAATATATTTGGATAATGAAATTTCGTTTAGTTTTAACACCGTACTTTACGACAGTGTATTGAGGTGAAAATGTTCACCTCACTAGACTGTATGTAGGTTTGCAAGTCCTCAGCGACATGAGAAATGAGAAAAACGACTAGCATATTAGGTCTGTTTTCTTTTTGATTTGTTTTCATCTTTTTCTTTTTAAGTAGTCCTTATACAAGGAAATAGCCACATTCGTTACTGAGAATTGCTAAAAATGATTGCGGAGAACGAAGTCGATGGCTCGTGTAGAGAATTAGGTGGATTACAGTCAGACCTGTTTGACAAATTAGATTTCAGACCGCAGAAAAAAAAAATCGCTTTATTTATGGCTTTTATAAATCTATGTCAGCAACAGGATGTTTGTAAACCACTATGAAGACTTCTAAATTATGTTTGTCCATGCATTTTGGTTAAATGTACTACGATCGAAGTCAGAGTTAATAGATTTCGTGTAATTTGTTCAGAACTGAGTCACGCTACCAGTTTTCTCTCATTAGTCCTTCTACAGCTGAGACAAACGCTGGGGGGGTTGGAGTTGGGGTGGGGGGTACTCCCAGAAAAATTGGGTAGGGGTGTGCGGCCCACTTCACAAAACCCTTGCCCTAATTTAGACCAAAATCTGTAATTTTTCCTACCCTATTTATGACCTGACCAAAAATTTGATTACTTAATTATTTATGACGTGATCATGACACTGGCAGACATATCTTATAATTAGTAACCTAGTTCAGACCGGTGTTAGAAAAACTAGCTTTTTCTAAAAAAAAACAAAAAACATATCGAATTCAAGACTAGGGTGGAAGAACCATACCCTTTTTCAGATCAAAATGGCCAAAATCGGTGCCCTATTTATGACCAAAACGGCTAAACAACCTTTACACTTCGGGACCGACATACCTCTATAGCCCTATACCTCTATAGCTCAATAGCCCGTATAAAGGAGTACCCCTTCCCCCGCGCGCATCGTTTCACAGATGAGCCTAAATTAGCCCAGAATTAGCAATCAGTGACAGCACACAGCGTAACAGGAAGAGATACCCCAGGGGGGCCGGATTACCCGCAGTAATCCACCCCGTAAATCGTATCTCTTCCTGTACCGCGCACCACACTACCGGCCCAGCAAGTAAATAAGAGGCTTGTACATACCTGTCAGTCAAAATCAGTTATTTTAACGTTTTCATTATAAGATAAAATATCTTTCCGTTCTCAACCTTTTCCAGAGCCATAGCAACGCGCATTACGTTTCGTAACTTGAAATTTCTAATTTAGTTGGACCGAGATTAAAGTGGTCGGCTTGAAAATCCCATATTTCTTGTAATTTTGCAAACCGAATGAGTTCAAGCGACCTAGTATTTGCATATATAATTGGTTTCACACGTAAATAGCTAAATGAGATTTGGCTGCAATTTCTTTGGTAGACTGATTACAGGCATTTTACCAAAATGTCAAAATATTTTGTCTATCATAAAATTTAATCGTCTCTTCGCACCTTAACTAGGTGGGAGAAAATTTTAGGTCTTAGACGAGATTTTAAGTGACACTAAAATCTCAGGTGTCAAGATAACTAAATGTTTTTCGTGCTAATGTCAGTATGTGTATATTCATCATTTTTGGCGGTCAAACACCCTTTCAATTAGCTCAGGTTCCTCAGCTAAGCCTCTTAGCAAGTTGTTTTCTTTTCTATTGGCAGAATCACAAACTTATACGACTAATATTTCGCCGATGCACGAAACATGTTATAAACCATTGCAGTGGCTCAAGCAACTCGATTAGGAGACATTTGAGAATTTTTGACGAAGAACCTTTTCTGAAACTCCGCAGATTCACCGAACCGTTTTGGAGCCTGATATTTGATGGATTCGTTTTTGTACAGCTCTAAAACATCACATTTGTCTTTCTGGCTGGCGTTAGTCTTGTTAGGTAAGTAACAAAAGCATTTCTTGCCGACATAAAAAGCCGTATTGAAAACAAACGAGCCAATAAGCAAGGTACTGAAAAACGCATTCAGTCCAAAGCTGCACATAGAACTGGCTCAACCAGGAAACATTATTGAAACTGAAACAGAAGTATTCAGACTTCAGAAACAAATTTTCGTCTTCGCAAGAAGCAGTTGCCAATAATATTAAGTCGGGCGCAAAGATTCTGGCGTACCCGGAACCATTCTGATAAAAGAAGATGGTAGTTAGAGGCAATTTTTCATTGAACATTGTGTGTTAATGTGTAAAAAGTTTTCAAAAGGAAGGAAATCTCAAAATGTGGCTCAAAATGTCAGAAAGTTTCAGTCTTGTCATAAAAAGGATAGATCGGTAAAGTAAACGTAAACACACAAGTTCAGTCATAATGTTCACAAAGCTATTACGATTATCAAAATAAACTAAAAATGTGGCGTTTTACGGCAGAGAAAAACCAACTCAATGGTAGTTAACTTAGTATGTTGCAAGCGATTATCCCTTTAACATTCTGGCACGTTTCGTGTGGCCTTTAACCACCATCGTCACGTTTGGAATACCTGTGGCTTGACAACTTTCGTGTCAAGGAAATCTTAATTTTACACGGCATAGCATTAACTCACTCAAATCTATGAACGATGACAATTTGCAAGATTGCTTTCCTGGGATTATTGACGCTTTCGGTTCTCTACAGCTCTTTAGGCATCATTGTTTTTAAGAAGTTGTTGAAAGTAAGTCGTTTAATCGCCCCGGTTTAATTTCCGTTCTTATAAATGATCATTTTGTTCCTCGAATCACGCGACCATTGAAAGAAACAACTATCGGACAGCGAACATTTCATACATGGAGAAACGTTCGGATCCTGTATTGTAAATCATTTTTTCAGTCGTTCGTCTGAAAAAGGCGAGTAGCAAAGCGCTTGTGAGAAGTGGAGTATCGCTGCGGTTTAAGAGCTCATTTTGAGCGTGTACAATTCATCGCCTGAATTCTACGAATCAACATGCCCAAACAAGATTAGCAAGACACGAGTGTTCAATTATGTGATTGGAATAAGCGTCAATGTAATGTAAATTATGATTAATACACGAAAACAACCCATGAAGAAGTCGAAAGGGCCTACGGACAAAGTTAAGAGAAGGGCCTCTTCCAGTATGAGCCCGGTCAACCGGGTTGACTCTAGTTCGGTTTCCGAGATCTCGCCTCGTCACTCTTTCATTGCAAAAACTTCGATGTGTTCACATGAGAACAGGTTACCGAGATATCGGTTTTTGCGACGGAAATCTCGGCAGCCAGGATGAAAATTTTCCCATTTGAACACTCTAGCCCGGGTAACCCGGACGACAGTTTTATTTCGACAAAATAGCTTCGCTTTCGCAACATAGCGGCCAAAATGGCAGAATTTTTGTCTTGTATGTATTTTCACTTTAGGAATATGCGAAAAGTAAAGTTACAAGGGTCAACAAAGCTGCGACAGTCACGAACGATACAAGTTTATGTTCCACCATTTTGGTTTTGTTTCTTGAATTTCCTCCCGGTCGACCGGGCTGAAATTTCCCTAGCCTGCGAACAGGCTCCCAGTGTACCGCCTCGATCGCTTCGCTCATTCGTCTGTTTCGTGCTCGCCGGCCAAAATTTCGCATATGAACAGACAACAAAATTCGTAACCGAGCCAGCCCGTTTACCGGGCTCCTATGAAGAGCTGTTAGCGGATATTTAGAAATGTTCATTGCTCTTTTTGGATTAACCCTGTGTTTTTCTCGTTTTTTTCTTGATATAATACTCTGTCCTATGCCAGGCACAGTCCAGTTCAGCGAGTTCCCACCCGAAGATTGTATTCCATATCGCTAAAAGCGCTAAAGCAGCAATTTTTTAAAAAGGCGGATTTTGGTAACATCGATGTCCCTTAATCTTCTTCCTCAAATCCTACTGCATGTACTGCAAGTAAATGTTGCTCTAAGTGGTTCAAAATAGGTGTATTTTTACGACAAAAATAAGAGATATCTAGAGAATTTTTCGAGATATTTAATTTTTTTTTGTTTTGATATTTAGGAGATTTTTTTGGTAATTACCCGAAACATATTTAGGTGATTTTAAGCCGTGATCTTTGAGGAAACGTCTAAGTTGAGTGAACATTTCTTGGGTTCTGCCGACGGTGGTAATTATATCATCAGAATTAATGTAACATTACTTGACTAGATAACGGTTTCTTATTTTTCTCTATTTGTCTTTCAGTGTCTTCCCTCACGGAGTCACAATCATTTTTAGCATTGATTACGCAACCATCTTCGCAAACAGTCCAGGCTGGTATCCCTGTGACATTAAAGTGTTCAGCGCAATCGAATAAAAAGATAACTTACGAATGGAAGCACAATAATAACACTATCCAGACTGACAAGGAGCCGAGAATTACAATAAGAGATGACGGTTCCTTGAGAATATCAAAAACAGAATTGGATGATAATGGAATATACAGATGCATTGCTTCAACAAGACGGGGGTCGAAGAAAGGGAGAATTGTTCGAAAAAGTCGCTTCGCGAGACTAACAGTTGAAGGTAATATTCTTGGTCTTTGCTAAGGAAAGTTTTTTTTTTGCCTTAATCAAGGTCCGCATATCCCTTCCACTTTTTCGCGCGCGCCGGCGAGGCGCGCCTATGGTGGGCTGAGTTTCCTGTATCATTACATGACGTCAACAACAAGAAGACTAAGCTTGGTTTTTTAGCTTGATGAGTTCGAAAATTACGGCTTTTTATCACAAGAGTACACATCGCTGGTAATTGGCAATTAACGCTAATTCGTTAATTGCAATGCTGGCTTTTATAACGAGAAAACGGATTTAAATCCATAAGATTCCATTTTTTTTTAACTCTAAGTTAGAGACAAGGAGCCATTTTATAGTTTTGGGCAAATCCGGATTTCCGCGATATCCGATTTGAATAACTAGCGAATAGCGCAGAATAATACAAAGGCATGTAAATAACTGGATTAGTGTACTTCGTGTCGAAAATTGTGAAAATAAAGCAGTTTACTCTAACGCGAATTTTTAATGAAGACTTTGATAGGTAATGAAAAATATCAGTTGATATCGTCTTGGTGTACTGATCTACTAATCAGTTGTTCGGGTTATAAACTAACGGCAATCTCAGGAAATAAGTTTGCTATCTGTAGTACTGCACGACAGCCGTTAATTGGCTTATGTTGTTTGAGATAATAAAATATTGCTAAAATAAATTTTCCGAATGTTTTGATTAGAAATTTGCCGAAAATTGGAGTTCGAGGCCATGCATGCTATATAGCTAGAAAATATGTTGGTCAAATATTTACAGCAGTTTTTGGTAGAGTTAATATCAAAATATCATCTTCGACCTCATTAGTCGCACGTTTTCGAATGTAACTGTTGTTAGAGCCTTGGAAACATTACGTTCACTAAATTTAAGCCCTTCGTTATTCAAATAAGTCTTTTAAACAACTTGAAGATCTGTAGTTTACAGACAAAACAACAAAATACAATAATGATTTAGATGTCTACCCTCACACAGGTGAAATGTTAGATACTTATCTTTATGTTTTGTTTGTGTCGTCTTCAAACCTAGCCGTCACCGGAAGCTGTTTTTTTCACCTGTAGTATTTCATAAAGTCACGAAAGATGACTTTAGACCAATTGAAGCAATTAACGTGAACAATAAGAAGAAAAGACGTAGTTTCCGCTACAGACTTAAAAAAAAGAAACACACACACACACACACACACACACACACACACACACACACACACACACAAAACAAAACAAAACAAAACAAAACAAAAAACTAGACTTAAGTATGTTTAAAAAGGAAAACATTCCAAGTCGGCGACTGACAAAAATTGATTTTGCATGCTTTGAGCCTGCCAAGATAGCCGCTGAGGTGTTGTAAAAACATCATGTTTTTCCGTTGTGAGCTAAAAATAATAATGCTAAGATTGATTTGATAAATTAATTTCAAGAGCCACCGAAAATACACTGAGTTGCATTATCTCATTGTAGTATAAGAATGTTACTCCAGTCAGCTTTGATTCCGGCTGGGTTTGGAGTCAAACGTGTTGCTGTGTTTTTTTTTTCTCATTGTACGCGAGTTTTCCCTCCTTCCTCAACAACAAAAACAACACAAATCAATCACTAATTCGATCTGAATTGGTAAGAGTACCTCAACTTTCGATAGTGTAGCTTGCTTTTCCCTCTAAATGTACTGTTTTCTTTTTTTTTTTTAATTTACTTTTTTGATTGTGAGGGTTGTTAGGCTAGGTGTTTCAATACTACCATTTTATGCAAGCGTCCGATCGAAGAAAGCTAAGGTTACTTCAAACCTTCGCGGGGCTGTATTGGTCGATTTTTCTTTTTTTTTGGTCAAGAAAATTAAATTCCGCGAAGCACAAGTTTGCATACTGTGAACGCTAGGGGTTCTGTTATTTCATTGGCTCGCGGCTTTCAAGTTGACACATTTCTCTGTGAAGGCGTGATATATTTATAAATCTTTAGAAGGCGAAAACTCGCACACGTTTTTCGAGAGAATCCCTTCTCTTTAAGTGAATTAATAGGGTATGCAAATTTGACGGTTTTCCATGAAATTTGGTCAGAACATCCACTGATAGATATGGAACAAAAATGGGTCGGCGAATTCCTTTATTTTAAATACTTTCCTCGTGGCGGCCTTCAACGTAACAGGTTACGCGAATTTTTCGATAGTCGAACTTGACAGATCTATAAAAAGATAACCAATAGGAATAAAAGAAAATGCTGACACGTTTTTGGAGATTGAGGCTTTATGATTGACACTACACAGTTATTTTGCATGAACGATCGCATTTGATACCCGATTAATTCGCTGGAACGTCAGTCGGTCATTTTGGAGTTGACGGCCTCTGCCGCCTTTGGAAAGCAAAATCCAAAACAAAACATACTTTATCGAATTCTACATTTTATAAGCTTTCTGTTGATATATAGTTTATGGGGGTTTCCTTGAAAACAGCGCGCGTACGAATTTTTTTCTGGAGGACTCCCGCGAAGGTTTGAAGTAACCTTAAGTTAGAGAGGGGTCACCAAGTGCAACTTCACAAATTTCAATAAGATAGTTATTGAAATTTGTCATTGGTTAGAAGTTATCTTAAGTATGGACAGCAATAAAATGTCAAATCATTAGCGTTGATGTTTGAGATTTAGAACTGTTCCATACAATCTACTCTACTTAATTTTGTTTAGTTCCAAACAGAAGGAATTGGCAGACTAAATTAACAAAGAAAAGTGGAGAAATTAACTTTAACCGATTTGTTTGCGACCAAGCAATGAAATCATGTATTTCAGAAAGTTCATGTTTTTTGACCTTGCAACTTGAGGTCAGTTTCACATGGGAAAGTGGCAACACGATCGCAGCTTTTCTTTCTCTGTAGTGATCTTCTTTAAGATCCTTTAAGTAATTTCAATAAAGCAGACTAGCACAATGGACTATTTAGTGAGTTTAAAGATTTAATGCGACGGAAGTTGACGGAAGAATACGCGATTGATTGCATTGTTTTGAAAAGTGAAACCTGTGTCGAGAGAAAAAGCGATTGGGGAACTTGTTCGTTTTAGCAATCCCGGACCACATCACAAAAATGCTAAAGCTTTGATGCCTGAAACTGTTGTCGTCTCTTGATTTTGAATCCTGGGCTTAGACCACTAAGACTCAGTGGAAACCTGATCTCATTATGCAAAACATGAAGAAAAAAATAAACCTTATGACGAAACAAACTGTTTTTCCAGAGAAACATATCTGACTATTCAGCAATAAAGCACCAAGCAAGAAGTTTTTATTTTTTGAATTGGACTGATAACTATGCGATTAAATGATTTATTTTAATCCTCGTAATATAACTTTCTTCAACCTAAGCGGAATAAGATAAATTGTCTTTCGCCGATAACAACTTCTGGAGAAGACTTATATCACTCCAAATCTCATAACCAGACTGTGAATTTCCTGTTTACAAAGTATTCTTCCCTTCGTTTGGAATCCGGCCATGTTTCTAAAAACAAGCTACCAGTTCATAGCAGCCTGGTCTGGTTTTGAACTTAAAGCATTCAAAAATCACTTCTACACAATTTTTTTTTTAAACAAGACTGGTTATTATACAGACGGTGTCATCGATCATAAGCGCGGAATGATTTGTAAAGGGAAACCAAATTAATCAACTTGTCGGATGAAAAAGACCAGATCAGGAGATAAGATCAAGTGAAGTCATAAACGTGCTGCAAGTCATTTTGTAATTCCGAACTGTTTTTCAGGAGGCTTAAGATTGAGGAACCCGCAGCCTTGGCTGAAATTAGTGGCGAGGTTCTGCAACCATGCGCTTCGCCTGGGTTAAATTGTGATCATTTTGATCAAAATCAAGTTCGCGCACACACAAGTCCGGTAATGTTTTAACATTATCGTCTTGTGTACTTTGAATACGAAGTCAAAGCTTCTCCAGAGCCAAGAGGTTCTAACAACTTCCACGCTCTTTCAGGTCAGGTCTTTCAGTTAACCCTCTCCCGAAGGCGACTGTCGATCGAATGCCAAAACTTGTATGCGTGTACTTAGAATTAAGCCAAAGATAAAAATTTGATTTGTCTTTTTTACCTTCAGAGCACAAATTAGCTGCAAATTGCTTTTTGTAAAATTCTAAATTAGAGATCAGCGATATCCACTTCATGTGTTTTTAAACATGCCGCTTGTAGTGATTTTATAGCGGTTAACACTGTGATGCCCTCTTAAGATCGATTTGTATTGATTTAACCTTCTTTTCGATCATTGAAACACTATACTGCTAAAAGCTTTGCAAGTGCCATGGTCACATTCTTCTAATTACGTAACCCGGGCTTCTACCAACACAGAAGCCGCACAGCTTACTTACAATCTCTACCCTTAATCCGCTCATCGAGCGAGGTCCAAGTCCTGTCTCTGAATTCTCCAGTCCAGTCCACTAGTGAGGTCCTAGATTCCATAGTGATGACATCACACTGCAAAGGTCCGTGCAGTCTCTGAGTAGTGTGATTGGTTGAAGCTCGAGTTTGAATTTTCACGCGCAAGAAGCAGCCAATCAGAGAATGTGAAAAATGTTTAGACGCAGAGGTCCACATGACAACTAAGAGGTTGAAGTGCTTGGCATATATGATGCCGGATCTCTTGCAAATGTTCGTACCAGAAGTGTGAATTAAACCAAGCTTATAAAGCAAAGCAAAGCTGGTACTACGGGAGAAACCAAAATTAAATGGCTAATATTTCAACAACTGAGCTAAAGCTAGACTTCTTTAGTACTACAAACGGTAAAGAATGCAACCGTGTCTGTAGACCAACCCTAATCATCAAAGAAGCAAGCAAACAGGCTAAGATGTATGTTGGAAGGTCCTTGACTTTGCACATCTTTTGTTTTATGCTCATTGACTATGCGTGAGTTACATAATAGCAATGCTTCTATTGGTTAGTTGTATGAGCACACATAACCACCTTTTGTATTTTGCCACGTTTTGTGCGGGGTCAACCCCCAAAATAGCCAACAAAAAACATACAACAAAGTAACTTTGCAAGGTTTCAGAACCATTTTCCTCTATTAACTATGTGTAGACTTATGAATTTATTACCTGGTAATATGCTCCTGGTATAGATTTTTTCTGTCAAATCACGTGGAAGATGATTTGGGCGCATGCAGAAAAACAGGCATCCACTGAGTTAGACTCTCTCTTACTAAATAATGTTTCCTCTGCAGGAATGTGCGATGAGGCTACAATTTTGACCCGCCCCACCCACATGACAAAGTTCCCCGTGGGGACTGAACTGTCGTTGCGCTGTCGCTGTCGCAGTTCAAAAACAGGGACGGTAAGGTGGATCAAGAACGGTGCCACAGTCAGACCAGTAAATGGGCGAATCTCCTTGGATCACCGAAAGCTAGTTATAAACAGCACAAGCTTTGCCGATAGTGGAAATTACACTTGTTATGTTACAATAGACAAACTGGGCACAGCTAAATCAAATAAGCTCGAGATTTGGGGTAAGTGTAATCTGAAAATTGTTTCGATAATAACAGACTTAAATTCTACCTCGTAGTTTGCAAGCCGGCACGAAAAACCCTTTTGACGTTGACAAATTTAATGTTGCTTTTGTCCTCCAATGTCGAAAACTTGAATCGAATTGAATCGTGATGATTTGTAAGAAAGAACTAAGTCGAGGAGCAAATTGATTATTAAAAGAAACACTCTGTACACGAGAGCTGAGGTACAATTCCAGCAGTTCTAGTTAGGAATGTATATTTTGATCCTGCATGGTTTTGATCAACGGCTAAATTCTTATGACGTGTATATTAAAATAGATATCGACGCTGTAAGAAGAGATTTTAAAATACTGACTCTGGTCTTCTGGTAGTATTTCATCTGAATAGATAGACCATTATATCCGTATTCTGGGTAATGGACTGAAACTAGCTTGCAATGGAGGCACATGCGGGGGAATAAAGAGACAAATGTCATTTGCATTTGAAAAGACTCCCCGCATTAGCTAGTTCCAGTCTAATACCGGGAATACGAACATGAAAACGAGAAACCAGAAACTGCAAGGGACCGCATACGATAAACGCTGCCAACGCAGGATCTACAAGAGATCTGATCAGCCAAACAATGTATGAAGACAAACAATAGACTGCAAGGCTGATACTACGTGAAAAACGTTTCGAGACACCAACATGACAAGAATGTTGGGCTGGCGTTATATATCTTCGCTACACAGTGCTAGCGAGCCCCAAGAAGGGCGAAACAACTGTCCACTGTTGCGATCCTACTTTATCGGTTCATGTCATGTTGGTGTCTCGAAACGTTTTTCACGTAGTATCAGCCTTGCAGTCTATTGTTTGTCTTCATGAAAACGAGAACTGGAAACTAATATCGTTCCATTGTATCTTGTCAAAGAAAAAAAATCAATTTTTCTTTTCTGCTCTCCGTCTCAGTGGGTAACAAACCTAAGATGCTGGTGCACCCCGCGGACCACTTGCACGCTGTCAAAGGGCAGACGATGTTCGTAAATTGCCTAGCGACGGGCATACCGACTCCAGTCGATTACTGGTATTATGTTGGTCCTGTATGGTCTCAACATGTCAAGCATTCCATAAGAAACAATTCGAAGTACGCCATCTACAGCAATGGTACTCTGGTCATTAGAAACCTGCAAACGAAGGACATGGGTGTCTACGAATGTGAGGCAAGAAATGTCATGGGGTCAACATCAAAACAATTCAAGATTTACACACCAAGTAAGTTTTAAAATGAAATGAATTGATTTTAGATGCCCGTGATTCCGTAGGCTCGATTATCAGCTGCTGTTCGGGAACATGAGCCCGAGCTCTTTCCCTCGAACCCTCGGGAACCGGACCCTCGGGAACTAGACTCGAGAGAACTGCAGAAAGCCAGCCTAGCGATTTGGTCGTTTCACTCTTGATTTTTTTTCTTTTGTTTCTGGCCCTTACAAGAATATTGTAGTCGTATTTATAGCACAGTTGGATATATGTATTTAAAAACTTGGGAAGCGAATCTAAGTGGATTTCCTTTCCTCTTTCATCTGTTCAATGTTTGAAAATATAGTCGGTATACCACACTAATTTCATGATATCGACATTTGACTACGAATATTCATTTCCTTTCTCCCTTATTATTCGAATTTTTACACCACAGTGGAGTTAAATCAAATGACAATTGCACCAGCTGTCTTGGAAAGAAAACGTAAATTTTGATACTTGTAATAAAATGACGCCATCATGCAAATTACATACACAGTAAAGTTCTTTATACTATACCATAGAAAATGCAGCCAATCAGAATACAGGAGGACTGTGTATATTCGACGATATTACACCCAACCTTCCCATCGTGCGCCGCGCGTGTGTCGCATTGACATGTGTTGGTCACTGTATTTTCTGTGACATGGTATAAACTGGTTATGGTCAGTTATGCAACGTTCTCTCGTGGTATACCATGGGATATCCCACGAGACAGCGTTACATAACTAGTATGTAACGTCATCTAGGAAATAGGCGGTATTGGCGATTAAATTTGAAAGAAGATTCGTTTCCTGGTAGGGATGACCGTACGCTTTTGTATTTGATAAATGGGTAAATAAAAAAATTTACCAAAAATGAGCCAAGCAAGGCCACGCCACGCGCGCAGCGCGTCACGCCACGTCACGTAACGCCACGCCAAGTCACGCCACGCCAGCCACGCCACGCCATGCCACGCTGGCTATACTATACTAAATTGCGTTTTTTCTCTGTACAGTAACTTTTATAACAAAACCAAAAAACAAGACAGTTGTCATGGGAAAAACAGCCGTGTTACGATGTAACGCTTCTGGAGTTCCTCAGCCCAAGATAGACTGGATGAAGATTCATGGTAGAATAGATAAAAAGAGAACTCGACAGCTTGCAAACGGTAACCTGTTCATTAGAGATGCACTCATGTCAGATGCTGGGCAATACGCCTGTATCGCCACCACTCTAGAGGAGTTAAAGGAAATCAAAGTGACCCTTGAAGTAGTAGGTATGGTATAGCAGACATTTGTTCTTATGCATGGAAAATCCAGCAGACGTTTAAGGGTAGCTTTATGTTACAAAGAGAGGCTAATGATGAAATCAGTTACCTAGGTAACAATTTCTTATAAGAAGACACGTCATCAGCCATAGACAGGCTCTATGCGACTTGAGAAAAATTCTTGTCCGTATGGCCGTAACGCAAATGTTAGCTTCTTATGGCGTTATGTCAAAAGACCATGAATGCTTCTGGACTTCTCCGTGTGAATTTTGCTCCTCGGTTTTCAGAGCGTTTATCTTATCTCCTCAATCTTTAGAGAGTGACGTCATAAAACTAAGCCTTTCTCACAAGCATAGAATCGAGGCATTTCTGGGAGCACGGAGAAAAATCACATGCGATTTCCACGGAAGCCCGCCAATTACAGTCACGTGGACAAAGAAAGGCTTAGACAAGCTGCCGAGCAGAGTGGAGAATCATGGAGCGTCGCTGCTGATAAAAAAGGTGGCACTCTCGGACGCCGGTCAATACATCTGCAACGCGTCGAACGCGTTTAGCTCTGGCACATCTTACGTCAATGTATCTGTTTATGGTAAGAAGAGCGAATTAAACACATTCATGATTTCATGCTATTCATGGTTGGTTTCCGTAGTGTAGTGGTTATCACGTCCACGTAACACGCGGAAGGTCGCCGGGTCGAGCCTGGCCGGAAACACGTTTATTTTTTGAGTTCTATTTATTTACACCAACCATATCTTTGGGGTTTTCCCTTCAGGCATTTAATATCGGCTATTTCGAGCTCCCGCTATTTCGAATTTTTTCCGCTTCCCCTAGGAGTTTGAAATAGCAGGGTTGCTAAATATCAATAAATGTCGGAATCCCGAAACGATGCTGATTAGGCTTTTTAAAGATGCCCGTTTTAGACCTGCCTTAAATTTACACACGTGTACTTCACTTCTGGAATTCTATTGACTTGGAGAGTGCTTGGGTTAAAGATTCTCGCCCGTGTCAATTTTCTTATTTCCCCGGTGTTCTTTAACGTTTAGTGATGTGGCACACTCACGTCTTTTGTAACGGGATACGAGACGATGCTTATTTGACTTTTTAAAGATGCCCGTTTTAGCCCTCCCTTAAATTTACACACGTGTATTTCACTTGTGGGATTCTATTGATTTGGACAGTGCTTGGGTTGAAGATTCTCGCCCATGCTAATTTTCTTATTTCTCCGGTGTTCTTGCACGTTTAGCGATGCGCCACACTCGCGTTTTTTGTGTCGGGATCCCAAACGATGATTATTAAGCCGTTTAAAGATTCTAGTTTTGGCCCTCGCTTAAATCTATACACGTGTATTTCACTTGTGGAATTCTATTGATTTGGAGAGTGCTTGGGTTGAAGATTCTCTTCTACATCAATATTCTTTTCTGCTGCGTATTCTTGCACGTTTAGCGATGCGCCACAGTCGCGTTTTTGGTGTCGGGATCCCAAACGATGCTTAGTAGGCTTTTTAAAGATGCCCGTTTTAGCCCTCACTTAAATTTACACACGTGCACTTCACTTGTGGAATTCCATTGATTTCGACAGTGCTTGGGTTGAAGATTCTCTTCCACATCAATATTCTTTTCTCCTGCGTATTCTTGCACGTTTAGCGATGTGGCACACTCGCGTCTTTGGTAACAGGATACCACACAATACTTATTTGACTTTTTAAAGATGCCCGTTTCGCCCCTCCCTTAAATTTACACAATTGTATTTTACTTGTAGAATTCTATTGATTTGGAGAGTGCTTGGCTTGAAGATTCTCGCCCATGTCAATTTTCTTATTTCTCCAGTGTTCTTGCACGTTTAGCGATGCGTCACAGTCGCGTTTTTGGTGTCGGGATACCAAACGATGCTTATTAGGGTTTTTAAAGATGCCCGTTTTGGCTCTCACTTAAATTTACACACGTCTATATCACTTGTGGAATTCTATTGATTTGGACAGCGCTTGGGTTAGAGATTCTCGCTCATGTCAATTTTCTTATTTTCCCGGTGTTCTTGCACGTTTAGCGATGCGCCACACTCGCGTTTTTGGTGTCGGGATCCCAAACGATGCTTCTTGGGCTGTTTAAAGATGCTAGTGTTGGCCCTCCCTTAAATTTACACACATGTATTTGACTGGTGGAATTCTATTGATTTGGACAGTGCTCTGGTTGAAGATTATCGCTCATGTCAATTTTCTTGTCTTTCCGGTGTTCTTGTACGTTTAGCGATGCGCCACAAGCGCCTTTTTTGTGTCGGGATCCCAAACAATTCTGATTGGGCTTTTCAAAGATTCTAGTTTTGGCCTTCGCTCAAATCTACACACTTGTATTGCACTTGTGGAATTCTATTGATTTGGACAGTGCTTGGGTTGAACATTCTCGCCCATGTCAATTTTTATTTCTCCTGCGTATTCTTGCACGTTTAGCGATGCGGCACATTCCCGTCTTTGATAACGGGATACCACACGATGCTTATTTGACTTTTTAAAGATGCCCGTTTTAGCCCTCCCTTAAATTTACACACGTGTATTTCACTTGTGGAATTCTATTGATTTGGACAGTGCTTGGGTTGAAGATTCTCTTCCACGTCAATATTCTTTTCTCCTTCGTATTCTTGCACGTTTAGCGATGCAGCACACTCGCGACTTTCGTAACGGAATATCACACGATGCTTATTTAGATAGATAGGTAGGTAGGTAGGTAAATAATCGTTATTCATCCTCGGTACAAAATTTGTCAGCTTTAAAAATGCCTAACACTTATATAATGAGAAATATTTAAATAAAAAGCTGCTTTCCACGAATGCCGTGCCTTACAGCTCTTCTTCGAGTAGTCGTTTGAATTGCCCAAGGGATTCTGCTTCTCTTAAGTTACAAGGAAGACTGTTCCAGAGAATGGCGCCACTTTGAAATGGTCTGTGCGCGGTAATGGAACATGGAGTTTATTCTCAGAGTCCCTTAGGTCATATGCGATTTCTCGCCTGTAAAATTTAGAACTGAGATAGTTTAGAGCCAACCCCTGCAGAGACCTTTAAACCATCGTAGCTCTTTGAATTTGTGCTGGGAAGCTAGATTTTTCCACCCTAGAAGTTTGAACGGATGACCAGGCTGGTATATTTCCCTCCGTCACCTCCTACCCTTCCTCGCGCTCCCCACACAAGGGACTGACCATGATTCTTTTGAGAGAAGGGGTTGGAAAATTCCCGAAAAACATTCCTGTACAGCAAAAACTGATGGAAAACAAAATCGTATATGCCCAAGGGAGCTGGAAATTCGAGCAAGTGCTGTCTACTATCCGAGTCCTGAGTTTAACTTTATAAACATTCTTGCCCAAGCTTTTGCCCACCAAAAAAAGTCATGCACAACTTAAAGGTGAGGAAAAAATTATTGCCCCAGAAAATTGTCCACCCCCCCCCCCCCGCCCCCCGCTCAAAAAATAAAATAATGGTCCGTCCCTAAGTTGATTTTGATAACTCCTGCCCGTGACCCCGCCATGACTGGGCTCATGGCATCAGTCTCGTTATTTCAAGTTATTTTGGCCCCGAACAATGTTTCTATTGCTAAAATAGAAAAACGCCAAAGATATAATAATAAACCATAAAAAACAAGGATGGTTAAGGATCGAGTTAACCCGGATCAAAAACGACGAACTTGAAAAACGTGAAATAGCTCCTTTTAAAGCCTGAGAAAGCTTGGGAGCAACCTGCGATAGACTAGCGTCCTATTCTCACAAAGTTCATGTTGCAGAAATTTAATTGCTAGTGATTTTTTTTCTAGTGAATGTAGTGATAATGAAACAAACGCCGACATAAGGAAAACGAACTTCGCTTAAAAAAATGTCTTTTTATTTTACCTACGAATCTCACGATACTCTAAACTCATTTAGTTTGTTTTTCTTAGTCAAAGCTATCTCGAAACTGATTATGGAATACAGCGTAAAATTCGAAATATAAATTTTAAAAATTATTCGTCGTGGTTCGCGTTCTCCACACAACGCAGAATTATGTCACTTCACGTTGTTGTTTTACAGAGTACGGTAATTAAATGCACCAAGAATTATAACGCACGTGTACAGCCATTCTGTACTGCTCATTGAACCTTTTGTTTAGCGACGTTGCCGTTGCCGTTGCATTTTCGGTTTTTTTCAACTCCTTAAGGAGAGCGTATAAAGCTCAATCACACATCAGAGATCCATGCTAATACATGTCACCAGTGGCAGCGAGACCGAAAAGGATCGTGGTATACCAAGTAAGACTTGATTTCTATTTACTAAATGGCAACGTATTATTTCTTTTAACAGATCCGCTGCGTTTCCTGGTTGAACCAAGCAACAACACGGCTACTGTCGGGGACTCAGTTTGGTTTCACTGTGTCGCCACAGGCAGCCCAAAACCTAGAATCACGTGGCTCAAACATGGTCAAGGCGGGCGACCTCTGGACGAAGAAAAATACAAGGCACACGAGAACGGATCACTTAACATAAGAGACGTGCGGTTAAGCGATGCAGGCAGCTATTTCTGCATAGCTGCAACAAATGTTGACTTGAAGCAGATAACAGTGCACTTGGAAGTGAAAGGTAAACCTGTGTGGTTAAATTGAACTACGAAGGGTTATGACAATTGACGACCGAACGGACTCAGAAGTTACTTCTCAAATAATATTCTCTCAAATAGATTTATATAGAATGCATAGGAACATGTAAGAAGAATTAATATGGATGTAGACTTCGTTGAGCGCAGCTCTCGAAAAGGACCCAGGACGGCGCCATTTCAACTTTGAAATTCTCACTTCGTGTATATCTAAGCTTGTCTACACGTCGAACGAAGAAACAAAAGGAAATTTGCTTTGCCGTCGAAAGCCCCGGCTAAATGGCCAAACATTCAGTTTTAGCTTCCATTTACTGATGCTAATTGCCTCTCCATCAGTGGCCGCTGTGAATTCGGTTGCTTCAATTCTAACCGCATCGATTCTACCGGGCTATCCCGGCAGACAGTTGGCGGCATTTTAAATTTTGCTGACAAAACCATGGTAACAAGGTTCCCGTCCTTCTGCTATGCCCAATCTCTTTTACCTTTCATTTAAAGTTGCGCCGTTCTTTTAGTATGTGGAAATACCCTTAGTCCATACCTTTCAATTCCCTGGGCTAAAAGCAACTTACAGCAGGTAAAATCAGTGTGTAAATACAGTTCAGAAGTCATAAACAGCCTTCAATATCTGAAAATTCCGACACCCCCCTATAACTACACGTAATGTCAGATCAGGCTTGCCAATTAGCAGCTACTTGATTTGATAAATAATTTCTACGTTCTTGGTTGTTTTTTTTTTTCAGAAAACTCAAAGCAGACTGATGAAGAGCTAGTAAATCAAGTAGAGATGTTCAGTTCAGGCCACATGGAATTTAGTCAATCTCTTGTTATTGTGATGATCTGTGTTTCAACAGTGATAAGCATAGTTACGTCTAATATATGTTTGATGTAGCTAGAAGATCGCCCAATCATTTTATCCAGACATTGCAGGTAGATTGATTAAGTTTCTCTGGTTTTGGCCCTGGTGTCTGGTGTCAAAATTCATTGAAGAATAGCTGGATAATTTATCGAGAGATTTACATGAATTGACCCAGTTAGGTTGAATCTCCACATAGCACGCGTGAACCTTTTGAAATTTTATGTTAGAATTATTCGCATTGCATAAGTAAATGCAGTGTTTCTGCAATTGACGTTTTACTATACCGAGCACATCTGGGTATCTATTCAGTTCGGGTCAAGCCTTGATACTATGAACTCAAATGGCTTGGTTGCATATTTCGCAAGCCTGCAACTTGTCCATCAATGTAGATTGTTAGAGGTGTTAATAAAATGTATATAAGAGTGTTTCTATTTGACGGGAAGTCTTTAATTCTTTGCATTGTTCATCTTAACGCAAAAAAGTCAACCAGTCAACTCGCGGCTCCTCCAGCGTCGCTTCGCAGCCACGCGATAGATCATTTTACAGTTGTCTGCTCAGTGACCTGGCCTTTGAATGGAAGCGAGGCTGCAGGTGGCCTTGTTTTGATAAAGACCTCACTACTTTTGTTGTGTAAATCAAGTTGCTCTTATACTAACTAGAAGGCATTTCAATGAGAAAAACCGAGAGGTTTGTATCAAAGTAATGTCCCCTCCAGCCTCGCTTGCATTCATAGGCCAAGTAACTAAGCACACAACTGTAAAGTGGCGTATTTTCCAGTAATTCTCTCGCGGCCTAATGTTTTGCATGTTGCCTGTGAATTATCAAATTTCGCTTTCTTTCCCTGCGTTAGTAAAAGACTACTCTCTGGTCATCACCTTTGTGGCGCAAAATGCTAATTCAAAACTGTGCCAAGACAGGCACAGTGAACTCAATACTTCAAAAGTTCAGTAACTCATGAAACTAAATTACACATCAGCTGAACACATATGAGATACATTTCTGACATTATTAACAGGGAAGACTTCATCTGTTCCTCAACGAAAGACAACACTTTGGTGGCTGAATGAGAATTAATGAGACAATTTGCCATTTTAGATTCAAGAAGAAATCTGGAGCGAGTCACATCTCGCAATCACTTGTGGGATCGTTCCTGAAGGCAATTCTTGTCTTTTGTTTTGTCCCAGTAACCGTCCCACAAGCCACTGCGAGATAAGAGTTGCCTCAGGAAACTTCTTGTCGGATAAGTGAAAACAAACACTTCTGAAATCATGCATGGCTTTAGGCTTTATTCTTAGTTTTAAACTTCCGTTTGCTAACGCTGGTAAACATAATTGGTGTTTTCCTTGCCACTTGTCTCAAGTCTGAAATTAAAAAAAAGATCAAGTTAGTATTGGAAATTGATCTTTTTTCTCGAAACAATTAGGGATTAATTGTACTTGGTCGGACTTTTTAGTAATTTCCACGAGTGGCTACCGCAGCCACGGGTGGAACTAAGAAAAAGTCCGATCTGTTCACAAGATCGTTTTCCTTTTAATAATACGCCAACCGTAAATACAAGCTTCTATCTGACGTCTTTTCGTTATAGAGGGTTGTTAAAATGAAGCCACGCTGTGATTAAATATTTTAGTTTTGTAACTTCGTTTTCTCAACACGTTTCGCCAAATTTCTCCGTAAAATAATTTCTTTCTTTCGAAAACGAGCCACAAAGACGGAGTCTATCTTTTTGTCGAGGGTCGAGGGTCCCATGTCGAGGGTCGAGGGTCGATGCTGGGTTTGTT
>NC_138148.1:30097300-30272300 GCF_964199315.1 Orbicella franksi | reverse complement strand
TCTCCGGATCGAGCGGTCCGAGTTCAAGGCCCGGCATAGGACATAGTGTTGTGTTCGCGGGCAAGACACTTTACTCTCACAGTGCCTCTCTCCACCCAGGTGTATAAATGGGTACCGGCGAACTTAATGCTGGGGGTACGCTGCGATGGACTAGCATCCCATCCAGGGAATAGAAATACTCTTATTGCTTCATGCTACAGAAACCGGAGATAAGCGCCGGCCTGATATTGATGGGCTACTTGGCTGTCATCGGGACTTAACCGTTACCTTAAGGTTACGTATCTGGTTGACTTCCTATCGCACTCAAAGTCGTCAGGCCATTCGAAACTCAAAATCTCACGGGGTAAGAAAACTGTTCTGCTCCGAGAGTCATTCATTTCATCGCGTAGAATGAAGCTAAGGCTTGGGGAAATGAAATCTCCGAGTGGGTTGCGCCGCTGGCATGGAACACTGAATCCCTTACCTCATACTAGACCATGATCAGCTTAATTTTGCAACCCTATTCTAGACTAAGCACCAAAAATCCCCCCCCTATTCCAGACTAGCTATTTTCCATGCAGAAACTTTATCACTATCGTAGTCCAACATAGCTGTTCCAGACTAAATTATTTATACACTGGCCACTTTTCTGATAAATTATACCCTATTCTAGACCAAAACTGTCTGGTTTCTATGCCCTATACCCAGACTTAACTTCCTGAAAACCATAGCCTTCACTGCGGTACATACACATATATCTGATGAATGGGAGTGCCCCCACGAACGAAACCTAGGTAAAACAGTATCAATCAAAAGAGTAAGCGAGCCTCACCGTTGGAGTTCCAGTTGGTATAGGTGGACTTCTTGCTGTACAAGACCTTGTTCTTGTGGGCAGCACTGGTTTCTCAAGAGCAGTGTATTCCGGCGCCTGCTACCAGCCAACCAGCATCGACGTCACAGCCACCATAGTTTCTGTTTATCAAAAAGTTTCGAGGGCTGTCTCCCTCAATGGAGAAGTAGTTGGTTTCTTCTGTCTTAATATCAGTCCACGATGAACTGACCAGTTTGCCCTCAGAAAACCAGTTCAACTTGTCTGTCCCAGCCGCGTTAAAAAGCAATTCTTTTTTATTCACACCGCCTTCGTACACGATCACTTTCGCCTGTTGGCAGAGTGAAAAGTTGGTTTACAGCAAATTACACATAACTCCTCATCTTTTTTCCAGGCAATGGGATGTCTTAAAACCATTGGTGCGTTTCCTGTTGTATTATTATGATAGAGCGGTTTTCAATTGAGTGTGGAAAGTAATCAGGCAATCACTTTGGTTTTGGTTCTGGTTTTACTACGGTTTTAGATTGGCCGAGTAGTCTAATTGTAAGTAATTGGTTTGGTTTTGGTTTAACGACACTCAGTTGAAAACCGCTCCATATATTGGCACAAATCTAGATTGCTGTTTATTATTGCTTCACTTTTTGTTCTATGGGCGTGCGTTGCGAGCGTGGGTGCTTGCGTGTGTGAGTGAGAGAGTGCCGGGCCTTCATTCCAACTTTTTATTGCGCAGAGTTAAAATAAAGTGTGCTTAAATAAAAACTATTCACCTGAGATGGAGAAAAACTCTGCCAATGCATGACAACGCGGTTCTTGTAGTGATCACGATGTTGGTTGGTGATGTCAAGGGCTGCCGTTACGAACTCTGCGGAAGCCTCGGCCGACTTATACAAGTCCCATACCCTCCTGTCAACACCGCTGACAGCTTTGAATATCATGGTCCAGCCTGATGATGAATAACATGAAGTACCTGATGAGTTGCACTTTTGCTATGAGCTGCTAGCGAATAACGTCGCTCAGCAGCTCGATTCATCGTGTTTTAGCGCAGTTTGACGAGTCTGGTGTTTTTCGTTTTAATTTGATTGCTTCTCCCATTGCCGTTGGCTCTTCAGCAAGTAGATTACTCGTGTTAGGGGAATTAATCTGACTTCAAGCTCCTATTCTTATTGTTCCGATTATAAGTTCATATTCCGAGGGTTTGTTGTTTTAGTCGTTTCTGTTTCTTTTTACTCGAACGCTTATTAGAAAATATATTGACTGGGAATCAAAGTTCGTTCTTCGTTATTTATTATTATAATCTTGCATATAGTTTTTAAAAATACATACTAAGTTATCTGAGTGCCTGCACTGGGTCACTCATTAAGTAATCCTATTTAATCTCTCATTCCTTAAAAATTAGAGAAATGCCAGCCGAGCAGTAGCAATTTACCTTCCAATGTGGTCCAAATTTTATTTTGTTTTCGCTTAGATTTTATTTCGATCAACTGAACTTTGCTCTCTTCGAATTTTTGCTTTAGCTGCGTTTTTGTAATTTCCTTTGTTGGATATTTATTTTAGACTGAGCCTTGTACTTTTGTACAAGCTGCTCTTCATAGTTTATTTGTTTGATATTCGCTAGCGGATATATTGAACTTTGTACTTATGCCACGTACGCTCCTTTCAAGGGTAGAGGTTCTCCTTGTTGTCAGTCACTCAGTGTAACAAAGAAATCACGTTGGCAATCACGAATTTTTAAAGGAATAAGTTGAGCATCTTTTCAGTATTCTAACATAGCAACATAACTTGTACTTTGTACCTAAGTTTCTCATATAAGCAAGCTACATTGTACACGTCTTTTGATTACATTGATAACATCCTCGACGTTAACAAGTGCAGAATAAACTACTGTTGGACCAAGTTATTTCTCTTCCTTGACGTCCGTAGTGAAGACCATTGAAGTAGCGCCTCGTGTACCAGGAAATCGTGACGAATTTCCGTTCCCACAACCAAGCAGTGCTCTCCAGAGTTAGATTACCCCAGTTGTCAGTTCATGTCCGTTCAGTCAGAGATTTATAGTGTTTGCAGGAAAAACCTATCATCACACTCGCTCTCGATTTCTATGAGGTGGTAGTTGATGAAGCTAAAGGCCTCAATTATCGGTCACTTACCCAGTTGCTGTTGTTTTTAAATTAACACTCTAGTAGTTCAGTGGCTAGAGCGTCCGGCTAGGTCACGGAGGGTCTTCATCAGATCCCATCTGGGACTCGGATTTTTTTCCGAGTTGATGTCATTTCTACATTTAATATTCCTTATAATACGAACTTCATTTTACCATCGAAAAGTATGGTAAATTCTTTCCTAGTTTTTGTAACAACAGCAGCCATAAACAAAACGTTTAAAAGCGAAAGCGCGTGCACAATATAACACGATAGAGACACCATTCAGTTTTAGAAAACAGCCCTAAGAAAATACACGTGCTGATTGGTTAAAAATCGTGTTTCTATAACTCGATGGAAACAGCTTTTGACGTAATGATGGCGTGAGCAAAGAGAATTTACATTTCGATGATCAAAGTAAACAAGCTGTTTTTCTTTTCCTCGTCGCGGTGTTTTCTAAAAGAAATAGGAAACATGTTCTCCGTATTTCTATCGAGTTATAGAAACACTCGTGAAAGTTTGGGAGAACTCGAAAAAGCTGTGGAAACACTCGCCTGCGGCTTGTGTTCCCACAGCATTTCTCGTTCTCCCAAACTTCCACTGGTGTTTCTATAATTCGATAGAAACACGGTACATGTTTTTTTTTCTTAACTAATAGATGGATCAATCTCTGGTTTATCTGAAATATATGTACTATACTCTGTAATCCGAGAATGTACGCAAAAAAAGTCGGCAGAAAAATAAGAACTCCTTGCCTGGGCATAAAAAAATATGTATCTTTATAAAACGAAGGGTGAGATTAAGGTTACAGTATACCTTCGGGTCGGCAATTTTCTTCAAATTTGGATTTTTGGGTCAAAATAGTGGTCGAAGAATAATCTCTAATTTCTGAAAAAAATTTTTGAAAAAGGCTAAATATTGGCGGAGAAAATGGCGGTTTTACGTTTTCACCGGAAGTAAAAGTTTACCTCTTGATTGACAGCCCTATGGCGCGTATGCAATCAACCGAGACGATTTTCGCGGGAATTACCTATATGGATGTCACGAATTGACTACTCAGTTGATCAGCATTGTTGTTCTGACTACCCAGCATTTTTGATATTAGGCGTGTCTCTATTAAGTTATAAGTAAACATAGACCACGTGTAAACCATGGACCGGTTTGAATAAGCGAAAACAGCGAAGAACGAATGAAAATACATCAATGAGTGAAGAAGCGAAAGTTCGCCACGCGGATGAAGCTATAGTTATCGTATAAGGTGCGCAAATATTCGTGGGAAGAGAAAAGAAAGGTTCTGTAAAAATTTCGGAGCTTGACAGCAATAACAGGGATGCTGACAGAGACTCTTCTGATGAGTCCGATATCGACGAATCGTCGGACTCACTGAGACCATTTGAAATATTATCCATGCATAGTTGCCCACACACAGTTGCTCTCCGCGCTGTCTTTTGTTTGTTTCCTTCGCTCAGCCACTCTAGCGTTCGTATCGTTTGTAGTCTTCCCCATTTTGCCAGACCAGCTTCAAGAAAAACCGAACTACAGAAAAATTCTCTCTCTGCCTTCGGTTCCTTGAGCGCATTGCGAAACACAAGAGTTTTTTAGAGATTCGCGCGTAAATTTCACCAGGAGGTTAACGGTAGTAAACTTTCCCTGCACTGATTGGCTTAGGTATCTGAGAACCCAGTTGAAGGCGTTTGTGGGCGGAGTTTGTTTGCGAAGCAGAAATTTTTCTCAGCGCTGTTTTCTCGAATAAATTTTTTCACTTGAAGCAGACACTTTAAAGAGTTATAACTCAAAGGGAATTTGTTCAATTGCTCTTAAATTTGGACAGTGGCTAGTTTAACATATAAACTACAAAAGCGTGTCTGGGAATTGTTAATTTCGAAATACTTTTTCTTCGAGAGCGATTTTTGTACGATCACTTCACATTTTTTTAATCCTATTTCGAAAATGTTCTGTAACTTTTTACTGCAATTGAATATGCCAAAACGCAGACACGTTTTTTAAACGCTTTGGGCCCTGAAACCGAGGAAAAAATTAAATTGGCGAAAAACGAAATTCGCTTTGACTTGTAGCTTTCGAAAGGTGATTCGGGCGCTCGCATTTAGTGGTCGTGAAAAATTCGACAATTCATTTTCTTTCAAAATTCTTGGTATAGCTTGATAGCCAGCTCCATAAGCTTTAATTTGATATAGGGGTTTAGGTATCTATAGCTTAAACTGCACGCGCTACATCGCTTGCGCGCGAGACACCCCTGAAGGTATACTGTAACCTTAAGTTTGTTCAAAAATCTCTACTAGCGTCTGAGTAGGAATATTTCATCATACGTTTGTGTTCGAATTAATTTTTTCATCCACTCATTTCAAATATTGGAAAGCAAGAAGTCACGTTAGATTAAACAACATCGACAAACTAGATCTCGAGAAATTCACCGTCAACATTTCTTGACATTTCGGTGAGAAACTGATTACTAAGCTCCTGTCTCTGTTTTCACAGTTGTATTTGGTTTATCCGTGTTCATCTTTTCGCAGCTTTTATCCCAAAGCCGTGAGGAACTAGCTTTTTAAACAGAAAAAAAAATCAACCAACCTCCTGCGGCCATGTCGCAATAAACGGGAAAAGCCTGTTGGTTTCCTGTTAAAGAAGAAAGCAGTTTTAGTTACGGCAACTTACTCAGTTGCTGTTGTATGAGATGGCATTGTTTCAGGTGTATATATGAATGCATAATTTATGCTCTAAATAGATAACGAAATAAATTACCAAAGAACAGCAGAACCTAAATGGATCTATTACCTAATTTATAGAAAATTAACATTCCATGAAATTAACACGCTTTTCAAAATTTTGCGTTAATTTAACTGTGGGCAAGATAG
The DNA here is from genome assembly GCF_964199315.1 of Orbicella franksi. Classification (NCBI taxonomy): domain Eukaryota; kingdom Metazoa; phylum Cnidaria; class Anthozoa; order Scleractinia; family Merulinidae; genus Orbicella; species Orbicella franksi. Next base: position 30,266,487 of record NC_138148.1, on the reverse strand, counting down.
TGGAATTCAAATTTCGTTCAAATGTTGTTAGAAAATCGAGCATTCTGCCAATCTTTTCTTTCTGTTCTTTGCACAACGAAAAGCGTTGTCTTTTAACTAACCTTCACGAATCACGAATATTAATTATTGCACTCTTATTCACGTAATTCACTTCTCTTTGCATCATTTTGCCCTTCAATTTTCCTGAGTTTACGTCGTCTAACATAGAGGGATAGTTAAGAGAGGAAAATGGCTGTGAAGCTTGTTGTATGTTTTTGCTCATTTTTCTGACGTTCACCGTGCACAAAACACGAAAGTTTCTAATAAGTTACTGAATGAATCGAATCAGTGACAAATTCGAGATTAGGAAGTTTTTAACACCTTCTTTTAGTGAGCGAAAAAGTCAGTAGTATTTTCCATAGCATCCATAGCATGAGTTTTACAAACAGTAAGGAAGAAAAAAGATATTGTAACCAACGCGAATGGTGTAGGTGTCCAATTACACGTATCCAATTACAAAACGTTGCAGTTGGATACCTGCAATTGGACACCCACTTTATCGCGCGCCAATTACGTGAAGAAAGGCTCGAAGATACACAATCACAATCAAAACTTTTGTTGCAGATACGATTAACGGCCAAGTCTAACAACAGACGAAAGTTCACATCCCCTTACCCTGGAGACGAATCCAGAAAACTCCATTGCTGAGCTGTTTTCCGGCTTTGTTCAGGATATCTTTACAAGAAATTCCCGGATTTGCACTGTCTGTGCCGTATTCGCCTAGAAGCTGGAAGGTCTTCCATTCGGTGCCGACACAAAGATACACTTTACCGTTCGCGTATTTCAATGCCCCGGCATGTGCCGCGTCATTACACTGGCATGATGCATCCCCCAGTTTGAAAATCGTCGGAACCGGATCATCACAATTGAGGGTTTCTTCCACACAATCCTGACCCCCTACTCGCGCTACCAAGAAGACAATGCTCAGAATTCGTACGAAACCATTCATGGCGCCTTGTTTCCTCTCCCCCGCCTTTAGCTCCAAATGGTGTAACAGAAAGCGATCAAGTTCTAAATGGTTTGATGAGAATTATTAAGTAGAGATTTAGGCAGCTGTGTGTGATCAGGTGTAGAATCAATATTTGGAGTTTTCACCGACCTAGTCATATCCATAGTCACGGATAGTAACGATAAAGAAATTGGACGAAGGCTTATCTAGGCCGAGCAGTGCTTCATACTGATCGCAAATCGCAAACAAACAATCTCATATTAGCTCGCTCTCTTTTACTTTTCAAAACGCCAGTAAGTTAGAGTTTGATGCTTACGGTCTAGCGGCAATTTTAAATTAATTACGTGCACACTACCAAGGCGGTTGCAGACGGAAATGTCCCTGTAAATAACAGGTGGTATGTCACGTCTCCCACGCAGACTACGTGCGCGCTTGCTCTCAACTTCATGCCACGACTAGGCTGAAATAAAAATGAATTTAAAAACTACATTCATATTCCTTCAATTGTCGCAATTTGTCAGTCTAACAGTGTTCAGTTCCTAATAAAGATGATTTATCCCTTTTGCGACTTTCTTGTTGTGGTTCCGTCGTGTTTCTGTGAGGTCCGTTGCTCCTTACTAACAGTACTCCCTTTGGAGGTCTCTTGGGGATGTGTGCAATTTTTTTTAAAAGGATTCTAGATTTGTTTTGATGCTCAGGGCTTGAAGTGGGGTTGAGAGAAGGGACTTAATTAGAACTCTCAAGGTATTTCGTCTGTTTTTCTGAGACCTCGTCCACACCACGCCGGAGGAAAGCAGCTTTATTTCTACGGTTAGGCCTACTGTCTACACTAATCCGTCACGAAAACGGATCTTTTCGAAAACGCTCTTCAAACCGGGGGAATTTGAAAATGCCGGATTTTCGTTTTCCTGTAAACAGAAAACATTTTTTCGAAAACGGAGCTTTTTGAAAACGATGACATCAGACGATAATCCTATGATTTTCCTGCCCGAGTTTTCCTCAAACACAAATCCAAAATGACCATACAGTGATTGCTCGTTTTTAAATTCCTCCGGCGTAGTGTGGACGGAAAACATTTGATGAGTTTTCAGAGTGAAACCTCCGTTTTCAAATTTCTCCGGTGTAGTGTGGAAGGGTCTTCAAACTCACTAATTAAAAATTCAGTAAGTTTAAACAAAGGAAATCAAGATTGTGACGGTATTTGGATATCCGATCCTAATAAGCATAAATTTTTACGATTTACTTCCCCGTTTTCTCCCTATTTTTCGAATGAGAAGGTATATCAAACATTCAAGACAAGTTAAGACAGTGTTTGACCGCATTTCCAAACACCTCAGAAGTTCGTCAAAAATACTATGCGTTTCAACTCTCTTCTCGGGGTTTGGAAATTTGGTCAAACACGCTCTTTCGTGTTTGATATATTACTTCCAAAACTCTATTATCGCCAGAGACGCATCGTATGCATTCCGTAACTCGATATTTCTGCTTACAAGTAGCAAATATTTAGCTATACGGCACCATAGATTTCCTGAGATTACGTGCTTATATTCAAATCGAAATTCGCCCCTCCTCTTTAACGTGGTATATACAGCCTTCGGCTCGATCCAAACCACACTCGGTCCGACCAAACTCCTTGCCAATTTCAGAATTCACACCAATCTACATTAATCGTATGGAAATCTTATTCCTCCGTCGTTAGACAAGTGGCCCGTTATTTCAGTCATCTTGAGCTCAAAAACCTTCTACTAAGAGGGTGCGAAGGGATTACGCGAGGCTGGAAAAAGAAAAAGAAAGAGTTCTGCAACAACCCGAAACATAGTGGTGCGTGCTGACTCCACCTCTGTAAACAACATGCAGGAACAGTTTAGAGAGCTCCCTTTCCGACCTCTTCCCCTCACTCCAAGCGGAGCGCGGCCGCTTGGCGCTGAACATTCAAATGGTGACAGAAGGAAAATGTGATAACGTGTCTCGGTAAGTGGAAGCCTAGTGAGTGATCAGGCCGGCGCTTTTCTCCAATTTCCAACGCGTGAAGTGACCCAGGAATAGTTTTCCTCCCGCCTCATAGAACGCCAGTCCACGGCATGGTAACTCCCCAGAAATAAACTCGCCGGTCCTAATTTATACTCTTCGGTGTGGACAAGGAGGCACTACTTGTTCGAACAAATTTGGTGTCCAACCCACTTATTAGGGAGATTAAGCAATGACGACGGCGACCCGAGGACAACGCCTGAAAAAATGGTGTCTAGATCTGTTCAGTACGTCTATTGGTCTCAAAACTTGCTCAAGCTAAATATGTAACGCCAACATCCAATTCAAAAGAAATATACGAAAAATTATCCGCCGCCATCCGCGTTCTCTAAATTACGCAGAACTTGGTCATTTCACGTTGTTGTTTTGAAGAGGACGTCTAAGAAATGTACAAGATTTATAACGCACGTGCACAGCCATTGTTCTGCTCATAAACCCTTTTGTTTGGTGACGTGGTTTGCTTAAGGTCCCTGATTGTAAGGTCAAGTGCGTCTTCTAACACCAGCTTTGGGTTCACATTTCAGGTCGCGGAACAAGGAAACCTCAAGCGCAATGGTTCAAACTCCATCTCAGAGGTCTTTCACGCGCCCGAATTCAATGTAGCTGAAAGATCCCGAAGTCCACTTTCAAGCAAAGGAGCCAAAGTTAAGGCTGAGCAAAGTATTAATTTATTTGTTTATATCTGATTCGCAAACAGTTTACTTCACACTTGACTAGGACTAAGATCTACAAAATTTATTTATTATATACATATTTTTTTTTGAAAAGAATAAATTTTAGTCCTCAATTGGTAAGCTGTCGGTTTTCCACAAAAAATAATTACCGAATAAAACGTTCGTGATATTAAAAACAATAATTGCAAAACGCTCATTAATTTAAAAAATCGGGCGTAGATATAAATCTCTGAGCGACTAACCATACAATTAACGCGAGAAAATACTTACAGTCGATAAAAATAACGCAACGACGCAGAATGTCACTATAAATATGCCACGCAACACCTAGAAAGTTACTCTGATCCGAGTGAAATCAATGGTTGCCATGGTCACACCGGGTATTCGTCACGCCCTGTTGCAGATCCGATGTGACCGGTTTTACTGTACCATTACGCTATACAAAGGAAAGCATCCACTTCTTGAATGTAAGAAGCGTTTAAATTAATTTAATAGCATGAAGAAATCTTTCTTACTTTATTAACTTAAATGAGCGTAAAATTTTGTTTACCCCTCCAGCGGTCATTATATTATTTAGGCCGATTATTAAAACGAAGGTTAGACGGCCTTTAAGAAAGAACTGGCCTTAACTGCAATAAAATTGCCACATCAAGATGAAAGACAGTGTATGTGGAGTAAAGCTCACCTAACTTGCGATTATAGCTTCCACCTACAGGGGCTTTTTTTAATAACCGGCCCTTAATGTTTTTAACTTAAATTAACTTACACGCCCAACATACCCTGATATTTTCAACTATTACATTAACTGTTCATCCCCGCAGGATCAACCCTAAGTTCTATGTATCCTTATTCTATGTAGCAAATTAATTCAAAGTTAATTAAAAATATTATAAAAACATTAAAAGAGAACTTCATGTTTCTCGAAACATTTGTAGCTGACAGCCAGTTCATACGCACAGTCTTCGTTTTTGTTTGGTTTGTGTAATATTATGGTTCGAAGTGCACCTCCTGTCTAGGTCATAGCTCTGAGCTTTTTTTACGGAGTACATCGACCAAGGCAAAGAACAGATTGCCTTAAGTCCACGATATCCTCGAGAGTTTCAAGACTCAACTGATGAAGGGAAGACAGGATTTGATTCGATTGTTAAATGAAATGCACCACGAACTTACTTAGTAGTTCTGCATGCCGAAAGCTCGCAAAATTAGCCCTCGTGTTTTACTTATAACTTCGTCCGCTGCTCTAAACTAATTTCAAGCATGCCCCATCCCTAAAAAATAACACTTCGGCCCATCCACATGTATACATTTTCCGACACGCTATTCGGTTCACTCGTCGACTTGGGTTCACACTGAATTAAGGGATAATTTAACACCAAGATTTATCGGTTGCGATAAAGAAAGTTGACATGTCAAAGTTTCTACAAAAAATTGGACCCACTCTTAGAAGACTGTCGAAGACTGAGCGAAAAACCGATGTTTTGTACGCTCGGGTCATCTAAAAATGCTCTGCTTTTAGCGATTAGTGCCGTTAACGTGAAAGCTACTTCCAATGAAAATGCCGTTGTTTTGTAGGCTTGGGCCATCTAAACAAGGTCCACCGACTCAGCGCGGGCCAAGTGAACACAATTTCCAGTTAAAGTGAATACATGTGAATGGGCCGAAATGAACTTAATATCTGTCCAATGCAATGCACGTATTTCAACATATTATAAAGAAAACCGCACAAAAAGCATATTAAATATCTTCAGGCCATATTTGTCAGCGCAGTGGTTCACCCAAAACCCAAATTGTTATCTAAGTTCAATCTTGAGATAGGACTCTGTCCACTGCCGGTTCGCTCGGAACCGGCTGCTTAGTTTCCTTGTATGGATTCCTTCATTAAAAGTACACAAATTTAGCGTACAGAAGGGTAAATTCCTACACCAGATATACATTTTTTGAGTTTTCAAATCAAATTCTCCGCAATTTCAGCGCCCCTAAGAAGATCGAAATCAGCACAGTTGAAAACAGACCTTTCAGGTCCGAAATCTTTTAAGAAGACAAGAACTTTCAGGCAAATATAATTTACTATTGTTTCACATTTCGTAATCAATTTCCAAGATAAATCACGCGCACGTCACGTTTCAAAAGAAACCAATCACGTGGTAAACTACTGAGGCTGGCGCGGTTTGATTGTCAACGGAGTGGCGCATCTAGTTTCATTTAAAACCCACTGCCAAGTAAGGGTTGAAACTAAACATGGCTATCCACAGTAATTCCTGATACATCTGCCATAATTTCCGAAAAGGATGGACGGGCAAGAGGATTGCCTTCCCAGCACTTTTCCAGCACCTCCAACACTGTATCAGGGCAGTTGTCCGGTTTGGACAGACGAAGGTCATTCTTGACGCATTTAAGGACCTCTTCGTTGGATCGATCGTGGTAGGGCATCTGACCAAGAGTGTAAATCTCCCAAACCAGAACGCCATATGACCACACATCGCTCTTCTCGGAGAAATCATCGTCGAAGATCGCCTCAGGAGGCATCCATCTGAGCGGTATCTGCATGTTATTGAAGCGATAGTACTCGGCGTTGTACAAGTCGTAACTTAAACTCAAGAAGCCGATCTTGACCTTTAGATCTTTACCCACCATACAGTTTCTTGCAGCGAGATCCTTGTGGACGAAGTTTTGAGAGCTGAGATATTTCATTCCCGAGGCCACTTGTCCGCAGATAGCGAGCTTCTGATTCGAATTCATCGTGCTTCGACCGTTATCGTAGCAAGACAGGAGAAACTGCTTCAAGTCACCCTAAAATGAAGGAAAAATTGAGCTGTCAAACCTGGAGATTTCCCGCGATTAGCCGCGCGAACACAGCGCACCTTATTGCGATACTGGCTAGCAGACACAGTATTCCATATAACAATGCATACGTCACGAGGTGCTGTTCCCAACCGATCAATCAGAATCCAGCTGCTACAACTGTCCGAATCCCTGACTCCACAGGGAATTTATCACACTAAGACTGTTTTAACTATAAAATCAAATTCGAGAAAATGCAATAAGATTACACACTTTATAATCGACTTCGGAGATAAACATTTTTGGCACACCCGGATTAAAAGGCTTAAACAAGAACTATTCCCATGTCAGTCCTGCATGTACAGCACAATTAGCCAAAATTCCAAAGAATGCCAAAAACGACCGAGACATTTTCAAGGCGTGGTAAAACTTAGCTAGACATATCTCGGCACGAAATTTATCCGCAACATCTTATCTACACTTACGACATTGCAACTGCTGTTCCGTCTTTGATCAACAATTCACGATGAATGTCAATAATAAATGAATGAAACACAAAACAGCACATTTCTGGCTCTGGTTGCAAAAATAGCACACGGTACCTCGACCAAAAAACGAGAGGATCGATTGACTTTATCTGCCAGATTCAACAAATCCGCAAATCTCTACCAAACTTCACTTATTTATACGATTCAACCCAGCAAGTTTAGAATTCACCGTGCGGAGAGACGGCACTTGTTTTCGTGATTTGGACGCAATCAACGCTGACAGTATGTGAGTTTTCTTAAGACTTACTTAGAGTTTAGCTAAGAGCTATTAAATGGACGGGCTTATTTCTTTCAACTCCATTATAATAAGATAGACGGCTTTCCGCGTAAGCATCACTAATTATTTGGCAGCAGTTTAAGGCCTTAGGGGTATCTCGTAAACGCAGTAAAGGCTTCAGTAAATCGGTTTTCATGGGTTGATCGGATTAAAGCAATATTATTGACACATTGACGGCAAGACCAACGTAGCGCTTTCCCAAGCACGTAGCAGCTTTTACCTTTTTCTAAGCTGAAGAAAACTAAATTAACTGAAATTTGTTATTTAGTATTGTTTTTTTTTTTCGGGGAGGTGGGGCAGTGACAAGGGGGAGGGAGGGAGCAGATACTTTCATACTTCTGACTTAGCTCAACAGAGATAGTGCCTTCGATTTTGTTAATGTTTGATTTTGAATTTTCACGCGCGAAAGATATCGGACGATTTCTCTGGAGGGGGACTGAGAAGAGAGGGTTAGAAATGGACGCACAAAGGTAGATTTGTGTTCACACGGGGCCACAAGAGATCATAAAACAAACCTTTTCCAGTGATTCGAAGATCATGTAAAACGGCTCTTCCTCCTTACAGACACCAAGCAGTGCAACAACATTTTCATGATGCAGGTTACACAGCGCGTCTACGTCTTTATTGAACTCCTCGCGCACCTGGTCGTCATTACTAACCAAGGCCTTCACCACGACCATGGTTTCTCTTTCGCCGTCGCGAATCCCGCTGGCTCGCGCCAGGAATGCTCGGCCATAGGCCCCGTTGCCCAGACTCCTGAGCGCCTCGAGGTCATGCCTGGGGAACTCCATGTTGTCATAACTGGGCTGGGATCTGTAGATCGGGTTCATTGTCATATCGTTGCCTTCTCCATCTCGGTGCTCGATGTCACCATTGGCATTAACTGTTAACGAGTTGAGAGACGAGAGGTCAAGCCAGAAAAATTAATTTCACTTCAGGACAGGTACGTTACACTTCAAAGACAACAGATAAAAACTTACGATTCTCGCATTCTGGAGCCATAACCTCTTCTTTCTTGTTTTGCCTGGCTCGCCGGCCTTTACAGTAGATCATCAATCCCACCACAAGAACAATGTATGCTGCTGCACAACCCACCGCAATACCTATGGTGCGGCCCATGGACCTAACAGACTTGGTGGCTTCCTTATCGCGGGGAGCTGGAGAGAAGATGTGTGTATTAGATACAAGTTTAAATCACAGATTCAAGCCGGGAGGAGGGGGGAGGGGGGATTCCTTGCCTTCGCAGACCTTTTTTGAAAGACCATGGTTGCCACAGACATCACTTTTCAAAATACCGACTTTTCCCTGACCAAATAAAAAAAAATGCCAGATCTAGCAGCAGCTTACCGCCCTCCTTTACATTCGATCTTTAAGACTGATAAGTTTTCAACAAATTTTCCTTCTTCATTAAGTAAAAATATCGTTGAGATCTCAGTGACCCCAAATGTTTCTTCCAGCCTTCGATGGTATTAAATCAGCTGCGTTAAATTCTTTCAATTTCCCCCGACTTCTCTTCAAATTGTCAATTTTCCCTGACTCCAAATAAAATTCCCTGACTTTTCCCTGATCTTGAAGAATTTTTTCCCCGACCATATCCTGACCTGTGGCAACCCTGAACACCCCAACAGTTTTCTATTGCCAACGTTGTAACACTAATTAGTATCACCCAACTAGTGGACTAATGCAAATCCTGCATTTTAATTGGCTATGCTACTAGAGGACTATTACTAATAGTCCTCGAGTAGCGAAATTGGCGCCATCGAGCGTGACGCTTTCTTTCGTTTTATTCCCAAATAAATATTTCTTCAACTTGCATTTGCTAACTTTATTATTGCCTTTTCTGTCCGACTAGTTGGGTGATACTAAAACAATTAGACCCTTCGCCCTCAAGGGCCACGGGGTAAAAGCCCATTCGGCTTCGCCTCATGGGCTGTTGACCCGTAGCCCTTGCGGGCTACGGGTCTAATTGTTAATTTGTAACAGCTCGAGCATTCAAGACTAAGTCATATCATTAAGATTTAAAGTCAGGCTCAAGTTTTCTATGAGCCAATAGTCAATGAAGCACAATCGTTCAAAGAAAACGTTTGAGACCTACAATAATGCAAGGTATTTTAAAAGCAAAACTCAGGAAGTCTACATTTACATGCGTTGGAGAAAAGATTTAACTTACTCTCTACGACAAGACTGAACTTGCTTTGTCTCAGTTTACCACGGTTGGCAGCGATGCAGTAATATCCGCCTTGATCTTCAAGGCGCACATTTTTGATGTGAAGAGTTCCGTTGGAGTGTTCAATGAACCTTTCCTCGTCAAGCTTGTCTCCACCCTGCTCATCTTTGCTCCAGCTGATCTTGGGTTTGGGATCACCAGTAGCATTGCAGTGAAGCCAGAGATTGTCGTTTACAAATGCCGTTGTGTTCTTTGGTCGCACGTGAAAAGTGGGATATACTGCGCATGGATGAGAAAATTACATGAATTATCATTAATGCTGGGTAAATGTAAAAAGGTAAAGTCTAAATACGAGCAAAATGGCCCGTCAGGCCGGAGCTTATCCCGTTTTGTGTAGCATGAAGCAACTTGGAGTATTTCTACTCCCCCCCTGGATGGAATGCTAATCCATCGCAGGGTTAACCCAGTATTATGTTCGCTGGCACCCATTTATACACCTGGGTGGAGAGAGACACTGTGAGAGTAAAAACAACACAATGTCCCTGGCCAGGGCTCGAACCCAGACTACTCGATCCGGAGACGAGCGCACTGGCCGTGAGATCACCGTGCCTCCCACATGCTGGGTAAACAAGTACTACAAAAGGAAAACTTACAAAATTACATGACCCGGCAGAATAACTAACGAATATAAGGATTATCGCTACAGTAACAAGAAACTTCCAGGGAGATGTAACTTTGAGAATTACACAACCAACAAATTTTGAATACTGGGAAACAAATTCCATTGAAAGACATTAAATGGAAAAGATTCTCAAGATGATTCATCCCTAAATTGACTTTTCTTCATGAATTAACAATACATAACTCGGAGAACTAAAAGAATATTTCAATATTTCAAGCACTCACAGGAAACCACAGACATACGTCTTTGATCCAACAATGTTAATTAAAATAGTTTAAAATAACTGCAAATGCCATCATCCCTCAATCTTACATGCTTTCTTTTGTTTTATTTCCATAAGCCTCTGTTCCAAGTTTAAATTTTATTATAATGAATATGCTTGAACCATCCAGGTTAGCATTTTCTTACCAATAACAGAGACATTAACATAGCTTTCAGCACTGCTAAACGCGTTTTCACCCTTGCAAAAGTACTGGCCCTCGTCTTCCTTCTCGACTGGTTCGAAATACAATGTGTTCCCCTCTTGTCTAATTCGTTCTGAATCAAGTGATGAGCTGCCTCCTTTTTTGCCAGCCTTCTTCCATGTAACTTTAATTGGAGGATGCCCGTCAAAGTCGCACCTAATCTTCTCTTTTGTATGGAGATTGGCAAATACATGGTGGATGTGAATATCTGGCATCTTCACTTTAGCTGGAAAAAATGAAAGGTTAAACAAAGCGCGTGTATTTAGCCTTCTTATCAATCTTGCAGATAATTAAACCATTATTACTTTTATTTTGAAGCTCATAAAAAGCAAGAATATGGATATAGGACAATCTGTAATCAGGCCACTCACTGTTTAGATCACATGCAAAATCACAACGAGTTACCTGATGCACAATCTAGTATGGTGTTGAAATGAAATCAAAATAAGCCACTTTTGCTTCAAACAGTGCACTCCCATGTCGCAACCGCTACAACCATTTATGATATACATGTAACTTGGACCCTATGCGCACTCCTATTGGTCGAAAACCCATGTTTTAGCAGAGTATAAAACATAGAAAAAGCATGTTTGATTATTTTTTGCCACTTTACCTCCATATCATAAAGCAAATGAAGAAGACTAAGCCGTGTATTACACTGTGATAAAACACTCCGGACATAGAAATGTTGAAAACGCTTTCCTGCGGCTCTTGTTTTCTACATTTCTCTCGTGTTCTCAAATGCCTGTCGTGTTTTATCCCAGTGTAATACATGGCTTCGGCTTCTTTATTTGTTATAAACTTCAGTAGAATATGAACAGTTAGTATTTGAATTACACTTAGCACTGTTTGGGAAAATGAGCCCACCATATCATCTTTTCTTGGGAAGGACCAAAGACTGTTTTGTGAGAAAGCAGAAGAAATTAAATCCCTGGATACAATATAATTACACTAACCCATGACAGTGAGGTTAGCCTCAGCACTGTCTGACCAGCCCCCGTCATGATCTGCAGAACATTTGTAGAATCCAGTATCTTTCGGAACAAGTTTGGTAATGACAACACTTCCATTTGCTAACACAGACACCCGCCCATCTTGCGTAATAGGATCAGAACCTTTGAGCCATGATATTTTTGATGGTGGTTTTGAAGTTGCCTTGCAGTTCAGTATAACTTTGTCATCTTCCTTCAGTACTTGGCTTTGGGGTTTAACAATAATCTGCGGTCGCTCTGAAACAATATTATATACGTGTTTCTCAGAGAAATAGACCAGGTAAGCAGTAAGCTTCTTATATTGTCTCATAAGCAATAAAATGCCATTGAAGAGTATAAAACATTATATAATAATCAAATCAATGTGCACACTCCGATTGGTCAATCAGCTATGGTTTATTGTGCAAGTAAACTCATGGAAATTTCGCGTGCCTTCTGAATTGTTATTTAAAAGCAATAGACCACAAGTTTCTATGGTTTATAGGCTGATAAACCACTTGGGATGTTGGAAGAACACGAGAAGAATTTCGTAAATCATGAGCCGCAGCATCCTGCATGGTTTATCAACCTATAAACCACAAAAACTTGTGGTCTTTTGCTTTATACCACAGGAAAGTAAATTGCTTTCAGTAATCAAATTTCTTTTTTGAGCAGTCACACTACATCATAATGTACCCTGCTAAATGAAAGTAGTCCTTGATAGCTGTTATTTTAATGGTACACACTAGGGTTTCATCCACAGACTTGGAAGTTAGGTCCACCTTACACAGCATATACATGTAATAAACAGCAACCCCTGAAAGTATTGCAAGATATCTTCATTTGCATGGTCACACACCTGTGTTTCATTCACAAACCTAAGAGGGTTTCACACTTCATGAAGCCCTGTGGCAGATCCAGGGGAAGGGTCAAGAGGTCTGGACTCTGTCTATCAAACCTGGGTTTTTTTGAGTGAGTTCTGCGTAAAATTGGGTTTACACCCCACATACATGTACATTCTGCCACAGCTGAGTGTTCAATCTCCTGCTTGTGAAGTTATATCTCAGACAGAGCACTTGCATCATGACCTTAACATTGATATTACCAACATATGTATACAATGTTTGTTACCAAGCACAAGAGAGGATGTTCCAAGGATGCATCCCTTAAGAGCAGAATTCATGTACACCTTAAGGGGCCAAGAATACTGACGTAAAATCAAAAAATATATATACAGTGAAACCCCGCTCTACAAACACCCGCTTAATACAGACACCTGCTTATAACGGACAGTTTTCTTTGTCCCGACAACTAAAAAGCTCATATATTTTCTTTTAAATTAGCCCGCTTAATACGGACACCCGGATAATGCGGACACTTTATCATGTCCCTTTGGTGTCCGTATTAACGGGGTTCCACTGTATTTAAAATATGCAACCACAACTTGGGGTGGGAAGTGGGGGAGAAACAGGACTTCATTAACATTATCAGCAGGAGGACAACTGGTTTTCACAGGCAGGCAAACCTGTTTAAACTAAACTTCTAATATAAGAAAAACTTTCCTCTACATGGTCAAACCAGGCAGGCAAAATCTTCCTCACAACCAGTCAATTTGCCACTGCCTGGCCTTTAATGAAAACCTTGGAGAAATAATATACTGCCAAAAAGTGTCAAAAGTAATTTCTGAATCAAAGTTTGACCCCAGTCAAAAATTCCTGGATCCATCCATGAAGCCTCCCTTGTCAAAATAAATTTCACATTAAAATATCAATAAAAGTAAATGCAAGCTCACCAGATACTATGATTTCAACAGTACTGGACTCAGATCCAGCCATGTTCTTTGCTATACACGTGTAGTTTCCTGAGTCAACTTGCTTGGTTCTGTTTTTCTTCAGCGTACAGCAACCTTCGACACCAAATTTCTTTGGCAAAGGTTGGTTATCAGCTTTTTCCCAAGTGATGGTTGGTTCTGGAAGTCCACTAGGTTTCCCACAATATACTTCAGTTTCATGATTAAGGAGAATGTAAAGTTTGGTCTTCTCAAGGACAACCTTATCCAAATCTGTGGACAGATAGAGATACTTTTTTTGTAAATGAGAATCAAAAGTAATACAGCAACAGCACAGTGCTTACGACTTTATGCGAAACCTTGTCACAAAAAAAAAAACACACATAACAGGTAACACTACAATACATGCCAACATTGATCAGATAACTAAATTTGGCCTTCTTTTCTCTTCTCAGAATACCACAGTGCCTTGCTTCTCATAGGGTATTCTAAGAGGGCTGAGAACGTATGGGGTTAAAAAGAATGAGAAGAATATACTGTAAACATTTGGAGTTGAATAGTGATATTTGGGGTTGATAAAGTATATTTACATGCAGCTAAAATTGTCATTCAGTTCAATTCTAATGCAGCTGCTGCATGAAGCCAGATATTCTAAATATTTGGGCTTAGAGCCTGTTTACAAGGAGGGAGGGTTACCCTAGCAAGCTGGTTAACCCTAGCTGGAGGGCAATAGATAGTTTGGGTTTACAAGCAAAATTTCACAGGTAGGGTTACCCTACAACCTGGGACAACTTAATGCACAGTGAACACTCAAAGGGTCTGGAAACAATTAGAAAGTTAACCCGGGTAAACAGGTTAACCCTATCTGGAGTGTTTACAAGGGAAAAAGTTAACCCACCTGCCAGGGTAACCCTGGCATGCAGATAGGGTAGCCCACCTTCCCAGGTAACCCTGACTGTCTTGTAAACACGATGAAGGAAAAAAGAGGAAATGGGTGAGTGCTGAGGTAACCTGCTTGCCAGGGTAACCGGTTTGCTAGGGTAACCCGCTTGCTAGGGAAACCCGCTTGCTAGGGTAACCTGCTTGCTAGGGTAACCCACTTGCTAGGGTAACCTGCTTGCTAGGGTAACCCGCTTGCTAGGGTAACCCACTTGCTAGGGTATCCCGCTTGCTAGGGTACCCCGCTTGCTAGGGTAACCATCTCTCTTTGTAAACAGGATCTTAGAATTGAATGAGTTGAAGTATGAGAACTGAATTATTCATTTCAAAAATGGAATCTTAAATAAACAATGAATGAAATTTCCAATTACTTTTATTACAAGGATCAACAACCCATAAAATGAATGCTTGGAATGTTTTGACTGTAAGACACTTACAAGCAATTTTCACTGTGCTGTCTGCTTTAGTTTCCCCAACCAAGTTCTTCGCTTTACATGTGTACTTTAAAGCATCTGGTTTTTCTATATTCCTGATCAGTAGTGACCCATTTTGATATATAGTGTATTTTGCATTGTCTTGCAATGGGTCCCGAACATTGCCAGCATACCAGTTTATGTCTGGCTGAGGTTTTCCAATTGCTTTACAGGGGATCAGCTTTAGACTCCTCTCTATAACTATCACCTCTCCTGGAGGGGGTACTTGAAATTGAGGAAATTGCCCAACTGTTGATAGAAAAAAAATTGTATAACACTAAGCATCAAAGGGACTGAGTTTCCTTCAATCAATGTCATACATTGTAAATTAATTTGAATTGATACAAGTTGATATATAAAATAAAAAAACACGTTGCTGAAAAACAAGTTTCCAAATGCATCAATGAAAATGCACCGACGTGTGTCAATGTAAACGAGTTCAACACGCGATTGATGATTCGCTTATTTCTGAGCAGTACTGTACGTGTACAGTTGTTAGTGATGCTGCTGCTGCTGCTGCTGCTGCTGATGATGATAATGGTGGTAATGACACTGTTTGAATGTTTATGGCCCGTTATATGGATTTAGTAAGAATGAGTTTGGTTGGCACCTTGGCCACTATCAGCCAATTTATGAATTTTGCTATGTATACCCCACAAAAGGTAAACAGAGAAAGAGAGAGAGGGGTGGGGGAAGTATCTGATTAGGCCATGACACGGTCACCAATAACTCTGTACCTTACCCTTACACTGTATTAAATAATATTGTGTTCTCAATAATTTCCTCTTTGAATGAAAATGCGAACAAGGTAATAAGACACATTAGGCCAACACTTAAACCAAATTTAGCCTGTGTTTATTTCCCTCACTCATGAGCCTGGCAAGGGTACTTGAAATCCAACTAGCATTATGATAAGTACCTGTCAATCATGAGGTCGCAGTAAACCAAAAATGACATCATACATTTCAAATATCTGCCATCTTGGATTTCAAACATTTTTTAAATACCATTATGATTTGATTCTGAGCGTGGGGTACTAATTTACTATTTTTGGCCCAAGGGGGGAGGGGCTTCTGGGAGAGGGGGTACTCATGGGGGAATGGTCACTTAGATTTATTTTTGAACAAATTTTTCTGAATGTTGTGCAATGCAAGTTTTCAGGTAAACGAAAACAACAGATGCTATAACTCAAGAACCCCAGTAAGCTAATCCAACCTGACAATTGTAACAATGGACATGAAGACAAACTTACCAACTACAGTAACAGATAATGGTACTTGTGAACTTCGAGATGATGTTTCATTTAGTGTAGCTTTACACGAGTATTTACCACTGTCTCCTTCAGTTGCATTGTAAATGAATAGCTTGTTCCGACTCACAGAAATTCGCCCGCCCACTACCACAGGAGCGTTATCCTTTGTAAATGTATAGTTTCCAAGAGGATACAAATAACATTTGCATCGTAACTGTAAATCAGTCCCTGTGAGGAATGTATTGCCTGACGGTTTGACGCTTAACTGAACTGTATCACAAATTCCTGAAAATGCAAACCAAATGAACAAGAAGTCTGTTAGCACCCTTGCTGGTGACTCAAATTTTACACTAGTGCATTGAGTAGATTAGAGTTTTACTTTGCAGTTTTACATTATTCAGTATTCCACAGTGGTCAGGTCTGTCATTATAGGCCGGTAGCCCGCCAGAAGAGCTGGCTAATTGCGAATCTTCAGCCATCTACTTTCATCTCACTTTACCATTAAGTTTGACAAGAAACTTACATGTAAAATAATGAAAGGATCCTGCAAAAATATTGTAAGACATCTGTTTCAAATGCCCGAGTCAAAGCAAAGATGCTTTTCAAGAGTTTTAAACGTGTTTATGTTTCCCACATGTGATGGAAGATTAAAGGGTCATGAAATGCCTAACTCATTTTCACAGAGCTGGATCCCTGGCAGTCATTTCTGAGTATGTTTTTTTCACTCTCAGCCGAGTGAGTATAGCAAAGGTAATTAAATTGGACATATTTCCTAATTGAGACTATTGATATTTTAAGAAAAAGAATGGTTGTTAAAACATAAAACATATTAAATATAGTCATAGGCTTGATCGCTTTTTAGATCCACATACTGACTGGAAAATGCTGAAAAGAGGATCTTCAAGCATCAATATTTTGAAATTTTTGGCACTTAAAAAATAGAGTTCCGCCTATTTTAAAATTTGGGACATCTACTTGAAAACTTATTGACAGCTCTGAGTGGTGTCAGGTCAAAAGCCCTTGAATGATGTCCACTACCTGACTTGACAATTTGATACATGTACACTGTAGAAGCCTAATGATTTGGAGAGGTCCATATCAAATATACATGTATCATTTCACATTAGAATTCCACATCAACTTGCTGACTTTAAACCTCATCTGAAACCTCACTAGTTTTTGTACCAGTCATAAACTTCCCTTTGGAAATGTTTCACCGAAACGTCTAGTTACAGTACGTCCTTAGATAAAGTTAAATTGAAGCCAAGATCAAATGCTGGGCCCAAAGTGTAGGATGATATCCTACAAGTATCTACGTTTGTAACTTACAGTATAACAATGAGCCTACATTGGTATACTGTACAAGTACATGTAACTCTTAGATTCTCAGAATCAGTTTTAAACATTATCATCATTCACATTAGACATTTAAAAACAAAAAAAATATTAATCAACTGGAGAATGTTCCTCACCAATGTAAAAAACTCTAGAAAATAGCCCAAAGAAAAAATGTGTACATGTACTGATTGATGGGCTTCAAATCGTGTTTCTATCAAACAATTAGATTATGACACCAGATTTCTATCGCATGATAGTTGACAAGGGTGCAGCCCAAGTCAACTATCGCGCAATAGAAATCGAGAGCAAATAATCTAATTGTTTATGTATAAATCTACTAGTTGTTCAAAACTTTATCTAAGTCCTCTTCACAGACACTTCGAAAACACCAAGCAGCTGTTATTTTGTTAACAAGGGCACATTGCTATGCTACTCACTATCTATCACAGAACAGATAGTGAGTAGCGTAGCGTAGCCAATCAGAGAACTGCATTCGTGATAGACTGCTGGTAGATTTAGACTAAAACTGGATAGAAACACAGAACTAGCAAGAGCTGTTGCTGTAATGATGTCCCAAATAAAGAGGATTTACATTTTGACGATCAAAGTAAACAAGTTGTTTTCTTCTTTCATCACAGAATTTGCTAAAAGAAATAAAAAACATGTTCTCCATGTTTCTATCGAGTTTTAGCATAAATCTACTAGTGTTCTATCATGAATGCTGTTCTCTGACTGGCAATGCTACTTACTATCTATTCTGTTGTAGATAGTGAGTAGCCTAACAGTGTCCCCTTGTCACGAACTGGCGGCCCCTTATTTGCGTTTTTGAAGTGTCTGTGAAGAGGATTTAGAAAAAGTTTTGATCAAAGTGTAGATTTATACTAAAACAACTAGATTGTTTGCTCTTGATTTCTCTGTGTGATAGTTGACTCAAGCTGTGCTCTCGTCAACTACGGTGCGATAGAAATCTTGAGCTCATAATCTAATTGTTAAATAGAAATGCTCATGGAAGTTTGGAAGAACTCGAAAGAGCTAAGAAAACACTTGCCTGTCAGCTCATGTTCCCACAGCATTTCTCAATCTCCCAAACTTCCACCTGTGTTTCTACAACATCAAACTCGATAGAAACATGGTACTATGTCTTAATTAAAGCACATTTAACCTTTCTACTGTTACATGTACTGATCAGTGAATAAATACTGGCTGAGAAAGAACTGAGATTCAAATAATGTATACAACCATGAAAATGAGTACTAGTTGATATTAACTATAGCATTTCTAATCAGAGTTTACAATGTAGCTACAAGAAAGTAATGGCTATCTCAACGCTCGAAAACAAGTGCCGTTCCGCTGTCCTGGACAAGTAGATTTTCCTTCTGGGCAAGTAACTTTTCATTCTCACTTACCCGATGGGCAAAGGATCAGGCAAGTTTTCTCCCAACTAAATCATTAAAAGAGCAAACCAAGACTTGCCCAGGGCAAGCAAAATTAGAGCGCTACTTGCCCCAAGGGCATGCTGGAATTAATTTTTTTCCCCAGCCCTGTACCTACAGGTAAAGGTAATTATAAGGACCTTAAACTCCCTAATTAGTATCTTTTAAGAACGCAGTCATTGTTTGTTGGGCTGTATCTTGTGTGTAAGCAGCTTACTAGGTTGACTAAAGCTTATAACTTTCTGTTCTTCTTTGATGCATTTACTCAAAATAATTCAAACTCTGGAACATGTACTATATCATATATACCTCTTTTTGAAAGAGAAAAGCAAAAGGACACATAAAGATATATTGAACAGAAATAACAAACACAAATTTTTGTTGTTATAGATTGAAGCTACAAATTGTATGATTGACAGAATTTAATCACACTCTATCTACAGGATTTAAATGTTTGTAAATAATGAATGCAAAGTTTCTTTTAATCCATAAGAATTTAATCTCCCAGTCTCACCCTTATTCAGACATTGTGAAAAATGTCATTGCAATTGTGCAAAGATAATGTCTGCACTATAAACTGGGATGTTAATGATTATAGTTATTTCAAATTTGAGCTTGAAGGCAATAAGGCTGTATAGGAGACCCTCAAGATGCATATTCACACACTGGTCAACTTCAATAAAAATTCTTAGGTCAAGAATGAAGCACATGGATAATTTCAAACTTAAGATGCTTTATTTTTGCTTCACAATAAAGTACTTCAATATTTCCTGGGAGGAGCAAATGTTGTGCCACCCAGTTAAGTTTGACAGATTTTTTTGCTGAAAGGAAATAAACAGCCTGAATATCAACTTTAGAATAAGGCCCAAACCCTCCAAATACTCAGCGAGCAGTGTTGACTTGCTTGTAACTTATTTACTCAGGGTCAAGAGACGAGAAGCCAGCGGAAATTGCATACTTTCTCATTTACGCATGAGTGATGGTCCAACGGAAATGAATAAATTTGTTCATTGGTTTGCTTCAATTCAACCTTGAAGGAAATAACAAATTATCAATCATGCAACATCCTGATTCAAACAGGTTTGTCCTGCTTTGGTGACGATCACAAAGAAAATACACAATTTCCAAAAAATCTTTCCTCCTTATCTGCATTCTTGAGAAAAGTAAATTGAGGGTTCCTTCCTTGGGTGTTGGATAAAATCTTACATACACCTGTAATCAGGAATCATTTCTTTTTAGAAAGCCAAAAAGTAATTTAATTCAGACATGCTTTTTGAGGCCCTTATAATTAAGTCTGCGAGTCTAGAGTGTTAGTGTCTCAAAATACAGTGAAATTGCTTCTAGAAAAATTAGAAGTGTTAAATGAATCAACATAAATGAGACGAATGTTATCAATCTACAAGGCTTCTAAAGGGTTATTATGTCACAGCAAAATACTCGGCCATGATTTTTTTTTTTTATGGAAACTGAATGCAATCTTGAAATAATATAATGATTTATTTATACTGGCAATTTCCCAAGTCGGAGAACAGCTGTTTGATGAAATGGCTATTTCTCGGCTGATATCACAGAAAAAGAAAACTCTGCAAGTTCTTAATTAATAATTGAGCAGTGAATACAAAAACTGACTTCCAATGCCCACCAAAAGAGTGATGGTGCTTCAATTGATTAATGTACTCAAATAAACACAACAGCCAATAATCTTGACGTCTCTAACTAAAGAATCAATTCTGAAAATTGTTAATGTGCTAATGATTAGAACCGAACACTCAAGAGTATCTTATCAGCAATCAAAAGCTCAAGCGCGCCATATGATATTTAGCTTTCATTATAAAGAGCACATTTGGAGCAACAAGGAATATTGAAACTGCGCGAAACTGGAAAAACTATTTCAAACGATTCTTGGCGTTCTACATTACCCGGCGTGGTTCAGAGAAAGCTGATCCATGGGGAAAATATGGATTACCACAAAATATGTGGGAAGGTAGCATGCATGAGGAATCTAAGTGGCGATCGCATTTCCAAAATTCTGTGAGCGTATGAAAATTTTCTCTGCTTGTAACAATTAATATACACAAAACTCTGTAATATATCGGCATGACGGACAATATTAAATAAACTGCATCTTGAATCAAGGATGCCGAACAAACATTAACAATAAAATAGGAAACGGCAAAAATGTAAAAGCTCAGCGAACGCTTCATCTAAATAAGATAAGAACAATAGCGCAATTCAAAGCCAGGGAAAGAGTCTATAAATTTAAAATTCTAATAAACTAGCTTTTCAAGAAGACTTCAATTGTAACTTCGTGAATTCCAGCCCGATTCCTTGATTGAGTAATGAGAAAGCATGAATGAAAGATTTATGTTTGGTAACACATTTGAACACAAGTCTATAACATTGACTTTCGATCGCCTCTTCGCTTAGTGATACACCGTTGTTGTGGAATGATTTCAACAAGCGTGCAATCGATTGTTCAACACTTCAATTCGTGGCCCCCCGCAAAAACAAGTGAAAACAAGCCCCGAGAAATCTCAGAAAGTGACAAAGGAGCGAGTAGCTCACGAACGAAAACAGTACGCCCTAAATTTCGCGATAAAAGCAATTTGTCACACGTACCTTTAACATTCAGCGCTGCATTTTGACTTCTACCAAGGACTTTACCCTTTCTTGTGGCCACACATCGGTAATTTCCGCGATCCTCGAACTTTGTTTGGGATATTTCTAATGTTTTACCATCGTTCTTAAGAGTGTATCGAGGATCGTCCTTTTGTAAACTTACATCATTATGTTCCCACTCGTACAGCTGTATCTTTTTCGTGTAATCTGCTGAGCAGGTAAAAGACACGCTACTGCCGGCTTCTACTGTTTGTGGCGTTGGATGAGTTTGCCACTTCAGCCCAGTTGATTGAGAAGCTGTGAGCGACGATCCTGAAAGAGTAGACATAATGTTGGGAACGCGTTATTGGGTAAAGCCGTCATGCATTCTCACCTTGGCGAAAATTATGTAAGTCAGCAGAGCCCTTCTAGCCAGGACTTTTGCTTTAAAATTAAAGCAGACAGCAGTAGGCATACGTATCGCTATGAACTCTTCCATTAAGTTCTCTTGATCCGCCAAGAAACGAGAACAAGATTAACAGACAACAAAGAAAAAGCCGCCGTTTACCACAGCGCACATTTGCTTTTTCTTCCAATTACGACCGGGTGACAATAACGAGCCCTATTTCACCATTTGGAATCTTCAATCAACCTTAGGAGCAATTCAAACACGTAATTCAGAATTCAAGATGTGTCTCCGTCGAGAAGGTACATTTTGACCCAAGGAATGATAGAATTACCGCAGTACAAGACGACATTTCTACCTTGCCATGCCCGGTTAGATTAGAATAGCTGCAAGATGCTCTAATTTAGGCAAAAAGTTTGCTTACCTAACAAGACAAAACAAAGCCAAACCCAGAAACACATGAATTGAACAAGGTTCCTCTTCGAGTAAAACAGGAAATCCATGGCCATTGTAGCTTATCACAAGAGACTACACACAAGAAATAAAACTCGGAGGATCGAAAATCCTTCACGCAGGCATGGAAATCTATCAGAAATTCAATCTGTGAACTGTATATTTGGGCTCGGACGCCAGCCGATTGACATATGTCACGTGGTTGTCATTCTTTATTATCCAGTGCGACCGGAAGTACAGAGTGACCAATCACGCCACCCTATTTAGCGGCAGCGGTGCTCCCAAAGGAAATGACTAGTCTTGTGAAAGACACAATGTGAAATTTTCATTGCCTTTGTTCGCTGCTTTTTGATCACAACTCCCTCGCATGACTCACGAGTTGAGCACGCCGCCGATCGCCAAACAACTTCAGTTTCGATAATTCAAGCTGAAAAGTCGGCATCGGTTATAGGACGTCGATTACCCGCAGAATGTTTTTTGATTTAAGTTATTTTCGCAAGATCGTATGTCATTTATAACAACCGATTGAATTGTTTTGCTAAATCCGCTGAATCTGATGAAAAAACCTCATTTTCCCCCATAAAAAAATTTAAAAAAACTACTTGCTGAGTTTTCACACCAGTTGTTTGTTTAAAATCCTTGATGACACACACAATGGTCTCCGAGAGCTGTCACAATATTGATGTAACGAAGTTTGTGAAGGTTTGATAGATTTAGTATTATCTAAAGGAAATCTCATTTCTCCATCCTAATAAAACGGGGAGAAAAATGAAATCCATCTTTGGTTTTGTTTCGCTACGCATAAGCACGTAGTGGGAGATTGGGTATATGTATCACGTTGGCTAAATAAACGAAATTCGATCAAATTTCCTTTTCCTTTCGCGATCTCGATCATTCCGATCGTCGACGCTTTCCGGGGGTGGTGGGGAGAGGAGGAGCGAAGGGTCTAAATCCTTAAACCCTTGCTCTTTTTATACCAATTTCAAAACGAAAGGTAACGCTTTCACATATCTTCCGTATAAAAATCGTGTTCAAAGTAGGAACACTGCATACCTTTTCTATAATTCCGAGATGAGTTGGACGTTATAGGTGCGTTTCTTCACTGAGTTTGAGAAATTTTGAAAAGGCCTAAAACCCGAAATGGTAGTTTTCCCTAAAGTTAAGCTCGCTTGTTATATGCCTCAAGCCTGAAAAAGGCACCCCACTCGGGTGGACTTTCTCCTCATGGCTCACTGTTACAGACTGTACTCCAGGCGCCGATTACAACGTATTAGTAGCTTATTAGTGCAACTTTTCTGTTATCAGCTTTGTAGTCAAAACAGCCATTCCAAAATGATACGATTCGCTTTCAAAACAATTCTTGTAGGCGATGGGAAGTAATCGTATTTGGGCACTTCTACAAGGAGTTTGCAAGACGGAAGAATTCATTTCCCGGGTACTGATTAAAATGTAATGGTTGAGTGGGCCGTTTAATTGTGGCATTCTCTGAGGGGCGTATATCATGAACATTTCTGTTTTTCAACTTCGAAAATGTGTGCCGTTGAAATGGCGAACCAGCCGTTGAATTTTTTATTTTAATTCTTATCAATATCTTCCATGAAGCGATAAGTGATCGTTAAGACCACCGTAAACTTCATTAGTTTTGCGGCTGGCACTCAGATCATGAACTTTAAAACGTAAAATCACCGTGTTGTTTTGAGCAATAAGTGATCTGAGCGCCCCCCCCCCCCCCCCCCTTTTCTCCTGCTTTCATTTTGCATTGTAACGGGCCAAAAATACAAACATTCTCATCATCAAGTCATTTTTTTTTTCTGGATCATTATATTATGTTAGGGACACACGCCAAAGTGCTCTACGACAAGATCAAGGAAAAATAAAATAAGAACAAGGACTGTAACATTTTATAAGAAAACACAAAACTTAACGCTTTCATGTGGATGACCACGTTTTCTCACCGTGATTGTGAAAATATGTCAAATGCAGCTCTGAAACATCAAGAATTCACTTGATTTCGTCGTAACTGAGAAGACTTGTTTCAGTTGTTTACTCGGCCCCACTAGCACTAGTGCTATAAACATTGCCGAGGGTAAATAAAGGTTACTAAGCTCACTTACAAAAGGTTAAATTTGATTGAAAATCTTTCGTGTATTTGAGAATGAAATTCGACATGTTACATCAACACGGCCTTGTTACAACCCCAACTCAAGTGACTGAATATGCACGTGAAATGCTGGGTTGTACAGCGTGATCAATTTTGTTTGCGTCACCACATTTGGTAGACTCTGTCAAAGTCGGCACATACTACAGCACATGTTGTGGGGACGTGGAGCAGGGACAAGCCCCTTCGTGCGGACGTAAAAGACGCATTTAGCAGGAGAGTGCACAAGCTTGGCACACGAAGCCGATTGAGTCATAAAAATGTGTTGTAGCGTAAACAGTTTGCAAGAACAAAGTACACGACGCGATATTGAAAGCGTTTGCAAAAACAGGCATGGTACACGAGGACAACTGTCGCTGCGACATGTCCCCTAGCATGTGTGTGCCAATCTTTCAGTAGCATAACTGACGAAAACTGGTCAAGTGTTTTTTAAGGGTTCACAGAGCTTCAAAAAATTTGTCGAGTCCGATTTAAACTTTACGTTTCCTACAGTCCGTTAGCTAACTTATACTTTTGAATGAACGTGTTTACGGCTAACGCACGCGACGCGAAAAGGTGGGGTGGATCACGAGCTATACAGGCAAACATGCAACGTTAAATTGAAGTAGGAAATTAAAAAAAGAGTTCAATAGTAGCACGAGCCAAGCTCAGCTGATGATCAAGTCACGAGCTAGCTTTAAGTCACGTTCGAGCCTAAGACTTAAAAAGCTTAGTTTAAAATCTACTGACAGTGTTATTTTCCGGAAGTTTCGAGACTGCCTGTGAAGGTGACACTGCATTAAGTTCAAGGAAAAGTAAATTCGTTGCGACTTGCAAGGTATTTGATTCGCTGCGGCGGGTGATTCGAGTGTCGCTTAACATTTTCAGTTGGTCTTATACCTGCAGATGTAAATTTTTCTCAAAAAAACATTTTTCCGAAACACGAAGATTCAACATTTCTGACCATTTGCAAAACGCGTTTTGAAATGATTTTGCTGCAATTACCTCTTGATTTGCGTTTAAATTAAGAAATCTGCACACCGGTACTCTATATTTCAACATAGCAACGCCCATAGTAACGCTCGTTTACAGTCCAAAAGTACTTACGAAATGGATTCAGTTCAGTACATTTTAATAGATTAAAATCAAACATTTAAAGAAGACGACACACCGTTTAAATTTGCAAGACATGTTTCGGATACTCAGTATCCACCTTCAGTTAAAAGCTGTTTACAAGTGAGTGACTTTATATAAAGTAGGTAACAAGTAGGTGTAAATTACACAATGTAGAATAATAGTACAAATAGTGAAAAAGTTACATAATACTTAAGGGTACAAAAAAACAGGTGCGATTACAAATCTTTGAAAAATGCTGAATACAAATTGTAATCAAAGTAGGAGTGTTAAATTAACATGCTTGAGTTGTTTATTCAACGCGGGTCTTTCCCATTCAATATGAAGGACTTCTTTGATTTAAGTTGGAAATTAGTAAGAGCCGAGTCTAATGTGGAAAAACAATAGATATACTTGACAGGAAAGCTTTAAAGATGTGCACTTATGAGAATTTTGCATCATGGTCCTGAACATTGCTTCCTCTACCATCTTATATGCTCCTTATACTTGGTTAATTTTCTATGACCGGTGTATATTCGGGTATTCAGCGGAACATTTATGTAAAACATTTCGATATGCCTCTACCCCTTCCTCTGCCCCCCTCTCTCACCCCGCCCACCCATTCACAGGGCTAATTTGGGCTCTCGGAGAAAGAAGTAAAACTTTAAAGTCATATTTCTCACAAAGCCGGTTAAATAAACAGATCACCAATATTTTACACACGATATCTCCATTGGGTTTCAGCCGAATGTTGTCAAATTTTCAAGGTTGGTAAAGGCCACAATTAGATAAGTCGTTCCAAGTACTGATCAATAAAATTTTCAATTTATGAAATGTTTTCCCTGTAATTCAGTTAATATAACTAGTATTAGTTGTTCGCTCCTATGGACTGGTTGAAGGTGCTACTTAGTTAGCCTACCAGAGTAAACACGGTTCGTGGCGTCCGTGGTTACATCGTAGTCAACTAAAATTGAAATAATTGCGAGATAAATTACTATTGTACTATTGTATTCTAGACCACTATAAACAACAACATTTGAACATTTTTTTGAACATTCTATTCTTCTTCAATTAGTTAATATTCTCATTTTCACGAAAAAAAAAAAAAAAACTCTCAAAACACTGTTTTCGGAGGTTTGTCACCTGGGCCGGGTTGTTCGAAAGGGGGCTAACGTTAACCCAGGATTAAAAGGTAGCCGAAGTATTACTTTTTCTTGTAACAATATGTTTTTACCGCTTATGTTTTATGTAGTTTGAGATTATCCAAACGCAAAACAGAAGGAGATACAATTTATACATAAAACCTCACCGAAAAGTTGCAAAACTGAAATAAAATTTCTCGCTAATCCTGAGTTAGCTTAATCGGGCTTTGAACAACCAGGCCCTGGACAACTGTTTACGGACAAGATGAACTTAATACGCTGCTTATCGAACCATTCATTAGCACGTTATTGTGCCTATAATGGACATTACTTTTTGACACTTAGCGGCTAGTTGCTCATTTTAATGAATAAAAGCCAGGGTCGTGTAGTTCGAAAGGCGGTTAACGCTAAACCAGGATTAAAAGTTAACCGAAGAATTAATTTTTCTTGCACAAAAATGCTTTTACTGCTTACGTTTTGTGTAGTTTGAGGTTAGTCAAGCTCAAAGCTGAAGGACAAACATAACAAACGGAAAACCTCACCGAAAACTGAAGTTATTAAACTCAAATCAAAATTCTCGCTAATCCTGGGTTAGCTTAATCGGGCTTTGAACAACCCGGACCAGTGGTTAAAGCTATTGTGGCATGTGACCTGGAAAAGCTCATTTTTTAAGTGAGACCAAGAGAAGCTCATTTTCTCTTGGTCAGACTGCGAAGCCCTTAAACCTGGTACCAAAACTGTCGACCCACAGAGTCCAGCGTTTTACAAAAAACATTATTTTTAAAGCATAAGACCACCTTAATCCAGGATTACAAGTTGTCCGAGGGACGTCAAAACTCTTTTTTCCTCTTTCCTCTTTCCTCTTTCCTCAAACCCCTTGTGTGTATGCATAGGAAACATTTTGCGGGGACAGTATGCAGGCTTGGGCACACGAAGCCGATTGAGTAAGAGCAAGAGACCATGATCTTCTCTCTTGGTCAAAAAAATTTGTTGTACAGGCGAGGATTTGCAAGAGCACACAGGCAGTGCACACGTCTCTACATTGAAAGTTTTCGCAAAAACAAGCATGGTACACGAGGAAAACTGCCGCTGCAAGATGTCCCCTAGTGTAAGTAGTAGAACTGACGAAAATTCGCAGCTTCATAAAGCTTTGAAAAATTTGTCGAGTCCGAAGTAAACTTTACGTTTTCAACAGTTCGTTAGCTGGCGCCACTATTGAACGTGTTTACGGCAAACTCACGCGACGCAAAAAGATGAAATGGATCACGAGCTACTGTGATACAGCAAAACATGGCACGTGAAAGTGAAGCCGGAAATGAAGAAGAGAGTTCAACCGTACGTAGTACGAGTCGAGCTCAGCTGATGCCCGGGGGGTCTCCCATATATAAACGCCGGGCTGCCCGTCGTACCTCTTAGGGGTTAAAAAACCTGTTTTGTTACCTCTTACTGCTAAGGTGGTCAGCCTCAAAAGGTCTACAGGGGTTGCTTTTGTATTACCTTTTAGCTTATTGAGCCGAAAAAACATGAAAAGAGATAATGTGTTGTGTTAGAATTGGTACCTCTTAGGGGTAAAAAAAACTGTCAAGTCACGGTCACAAAACAGGATCACCCGTCTTTTTTATATGGGAGTTCCCTCCCGGGAGCTGATGATCAATTCACGAGCTAGCTTCAAATCACGTTCCAGCCTGGCTGATAGCATTATTTTCAGGGATGTTCGAGACTGTGATCGTGTCAGTGTGACACGGTCACTCTGACACGCTGTGACTTGCAAAATGTCTGATGTCCCGGGCCGGGTAATTCAAGAGCCACTTTTAACAGTAATAAGGATTACAAGTTTTCCGAGTTCCGTTTTAGCTTAGTTAGCTTCCGTTGTATAAAAATGTTTTTCATAGCAAACATTTTGTAGAGTTTGAAACTTGGATAACGTCAAAACTCGAAGGAGAACAGAAAATGACAGAGAATTTCACTGAGAGCAATTATACAGCTCAGTGTTAAAATTTACGTATTTAATACGCCTGGATTAGCTTAATGATACTTGAAACAATCAACCCCTAGTCAACGGAAAATTGAAACTATTGCAATCACGAGCCACGGTAAAAACTCAATGACTTCACAGCCTTTCCTCTAAGTTCTCTGTTGAAAATTTGTAAATACAATAAAAATACAATACAATTATGTGTTTTTTTCTAAATCGTATAAAATTCTTCCTTTCTCTAAGCGGCAAAAGTAGCCAAAACGCAACCAAAACAGCACTAGCCGTATACTCGATGCTAATAACATTTCGGCAAGAAGGTATCTGCGTCATATCAGGCCTTTATGCCTGCAGGCTGGCTCCAAAATTGCTTTAACGCCACCCAGACACCAAATACATTCGAAAACAGAAATGTCATTTGCTATAATCTAAGAATTTTCAGCCTAAAATCGGCAGAAAAATAAGAATATTAGCTAATATTCAGCCTCGGCCTGAAAAGCAATATTCTTGTAAAATACAGTGTAATGAAATCTGAGGTAGAATCGAAAAGAACGCACTCAGAATAATTACAAACAGTCTGTTTTCTAACACAATTAATAGAGACAATATCAAATACTGAATTTCTTGAGTTGTTTGCAACTATCAATATAGTTAATCTGCTATATAGTTAACAGACCGAATAAATATTGAGTTTTAAAATTCGAAACCATTTGCAAAAGTTTGTGAAGACAATATACTCAAGAGGCCACAT
This sequence comes from Orbicella franksi, assembly GCF_964199315.1. Classification (NCBI taxonomy): domain Eukaryota; kingdom Metazoa; phylum Cnidaria; class Anthozoa; order Scleractinia; family Merulinidae; genus Orbicella; species Orbicella franksi. The sequence continues at coordinate 30,237,111 of NC_138148.1, read as the reverse complement.
CCGCTGCGACAATATTCATTAATGTAAGTAGGTTCGATATCTTGTCTGTTTATAGCATTAGGCGAGCCACACCGGCCACCATTTTATTTCTGCGTATTATTTTGTCTACCACTGGCATTTTTATAAAAACAAATTCAACCGACTTTAATTGAACGCATTAAAATATACCATAGCATACCTTATTTGGTAAAAACGAAATATGAGGGCATCGCTAAGAAAAAAAATGTTTCATCTTTAGGAGAAGAAAAATTGGAAAAATACGCCCCCAGGTAGTCTTCCATAGTGCTAACAGTAGTTCAAGAAAATGGGAGTCGTTTTCGATATATAGTGACTCATCTTTCTATGCTTTGGCCTTTCTTAGTACAAGCTATCATATTACGTGCAGATCAGTCAATTGCTATTGATTGCGATTGATAAGATGACTGATGTACGAATGATTCACATCGATTGTAATAGAAACCTGACAATGTTTCATCAACTGATTGATCGGTTAAATCCTGATTAAATTATTTAGCCGCGATATAACGGAATGTGTCGGTAATTCCTCCAATAAATTGACAACATGATGTACCCACCAGTCGAAGGTTTATAGAGCTAGTTACTTTATCTGTTGTTAGGATCAAGTTCTAATTCTGGGGCGAACAAAATACTTTTTAAAAAAATGTAAATGCAACCAGTACGGCTACTCGCGTTTATTAATGACCATTATTTATGTCGGTTTTTTCTATTAACCGGCCATTCTTATACTGACCCAAGTAAATTTCGATCTGTCCACCATTTCACATGTGTCAAATTTTTTGAGGGTCAGAAATTTCACATTTTTAAAACGCCACTGGCATACTAAGTGCAATATTTGGTGAACTGTGACTAAAATCTTATCTCACGACGTAACTAGAACATTTGAAATAATTGATTGAAACACGATTGAAAATTGATTGAAAATTTATTGAAAATTGAATGACGGAGTAATTCTTTTTCTTTACCGCAAAAGAAATCATCAATTGAAACTGAATATTCAATAGTTTCCGTTTTAGACATAGGTAAGTTCATTTTCAAGCTGTTGAAGAGGCGCGGAGAGGGGAGGGGGGGGGGGTGGAAGGCGTGGAAGCGGAAGCTGGGTGGATGGATTTCTTCAATTTTCGTGGTCATACGGACTGACGCCTCGGTCAATCAAAAATGGACGACAGTCTCCGTATGCCGGAGATTGCTTGGAAGTTGGCTGCCAACGATAGTGATTGTTTAAATGCCGTCCATTCTTCTGCATAGTACCGACTGCAAAAAAGAAAAAACCAACAAACAAAAAAAGCAAGCTCCAATTCCATTAATTTTCAAAAAAAGCAAGGTCAAAAAGGAGTCCCTAGCCTATAAAAATATGCTCCTGCAGCTGTATAAAAAATACAGGGAAAATTCTAAACCTCTGATAGTGTATTTCTAGCTTTCTGATTTTTTTCACTGAAAAATTCCGGAAATTTCATCTCGGAATGTAAGTAAATGGCAAGACAATTCTGGCTCGACCGACCGGAAAATTTCCGAAATAAACGAAACGTCTTGAAAGGTAGTCCAAAATCAGGTCCAAACGATGTCAGTCGAGTAAATGGTAAATGGCCAATCCGAACGGAACTTACCATCAAGCATTTTTGCTTACAATTTGCACAAGCCGTCGACGAACCGCTTTCTCCGTGTAAATGATAAACAGCCTGAATTATCTCAGTTTCCAGCATTCCAATTATAGTATCAGAGAGTACCGGTAAATGAGTGCGTCCCTTAGTTAAGTGTTTCACCGGTAAAGTTCTGTCGCAAAAAATGCCTAAATGGCTGGTGGCACATTTGGTAGGATTTCTATCGTGAAACTATGCTGGAAATAATGGGCAATGCCATTTACAGAAGAACCCCGCCTAGCGGTCACCCCATTAATACGGTCACCTCTTTATCATACAGCTAGTCTTTTTTGTCCCGGCGAAACGCCCATACATTTTCTTAAGAGGAAACCCCGTTAATACGGCCACCCGGTTAATACGGCCACTCTGTTAATATGGCCAACGGCCACATTCTGGGTAACAAAAAACGAAGGAACGAAGAAGAATAGCAGCAAAAAATTTATTACGGGAAGGACCAAAAACCGACACGTTCAGTAAGTGAAAAGAGATTATCAGTACATCGCACTGCACCGATATCGCAGAGGTCATGGGCTCGAATCCCGTTCAGGCCTGAATTTTTTTCAGGCTTTAATTTGACAACTGCTTAAGTTATGTGCATAACTGCGATGATCAATCATGACTTCATATCTTTCTCCGCAGTTCAAATAGATGATCTTTCATGGCGGAGCTCTGGCGCCCCGTAGGGCCGCCAAGCGGAGCCCCATACTCACATGGGAAAGAAAAGGAAACTCATGAGTTGATTTTCTCATGGTTATCATGGCTAGCAGTACTGCTCGTGGGCGCGTACGCACGACGGCGACGACGACGACGACAACGGAGTCGCGCAAAATGGCGGCCATACTCCAAATAATAGTTTGACTGAGACATTTAGCGTTGGTTTACCATGTTCTTTGATATTGGACATCCATGTTATGATCAATTGACACCTGTCAAACCAAGGCATCTGCTGACCAGTATCACGTGACCATATCGCGGGCTCAAGTTTACAGCTCATCGAGGTCGCGTATTTTTAAAAGTTGACCGCTGACCAAGTGCTGATTTTCGATTGGATCGTGGGCTCGTGTCAGGTTAACTTGTTAAAAACAGAGCAGGATTGTTCGGAAGGCGGTTAACGCTAACCCAGGGTTAAAAGTTAACCGAATTATAACTTTTTCTTCTATACAAATGTTTTTTTTGCTGCTTTGTTTTGAGTCTATAATGATTATTAAAACTAAAAACAGAAGGCCAAACAATATACAGAAAACCTCACCGCAAAGTTACAAAACTCAAATCAAAATTCTACCTTTTCCTGGGTTAGCTTAATCGGGCTCTGAACAACCCGGCCCAGGAGCTACGCTTTTAGGCTGGCCTAAATCTACATATTATATTCCTTTGTAGTACAAAATTAATATAAGCACTTCAGCCGTGAAAGTTTGCTTACCTTACAATATTGGGTCCTGTTCTCTGTCCTTTCCCCGTCCTTTCTGTCCCTTTCGGCCTTTTTTTCTCACAGCTGCGCAACTTAAACTCTTGCTTCGTTTTTCTTGAACAAGGCGTGTAATTTTCAACTCCAAACTACTTCGGGTCTTGTGTCGTTTGTCTCATTTTTCCAGAACGTAGACAAATTTGAAAGTTATTATGCCAAGAACATTTCAGAAGAAAACTCTGTCTCGCTTGATTCCCTGACAACTCAAAACGTGAACAACGCACGCGCAGCAAATTTTCCCGCCTTTTTATGCCATCGCTTCATTTAGATCAAACTGAAATGTCCACCTCATCTAATCGATTGACCTTATCGCGGTTTGGAAGCCATCTTAATTAGCTAGACTGCTGGCAGTCTGTTTTCCTCTCGAAATCAGGCAGGGATTAGCGACCAGCAGTCTACATCTTGACGGGTAGACAACACAGTCTGAAATAACAGTGTTTGTGTGGGAATTTCATGGCAAATCGCGTTTTCACTTTCCTATACATGACATACATTTGTCTATGACTTTTTCCGCGAAGTGAGGCGAAGAGCGTAGCGTGTGAGTCTCGTACCCCAGGAAATTATGTGAAATGCCATTTCAAACGTTTTCCAGGGAACAGTCTCAAAAACCAAAACATAGAAAAACATTGAGTATTTAATACTTATGTTGTTTATGTATGTCAACCTTTAGGATAGTTAATAATAGGTTTAATAGGAGAGACTAAAGATTGTCAAACCAGCCAATTTAATTATCCAAGACGCTTTTCGCCAGTAAATATGTATATTTTTCCTATATTTCTGGAGGAACGCGCGTGCGTACGGCGTATATGGTAAATCTCCCTTTTATTGCCGTATATGAATCACTTTACGTGCAAATGTGCAACTACTGGATAAAATGATTGCGCGATCTTCTAGCTAGTTACTATATCAACCATGAGAATAGCAAATATAACATCTTTATTATTGTCACATGTAAAACGCAAGTTATCACAAAAGCATGAGATCCATTAAATTCCATGTGCGCTGAATTTAACTTCTTTCGATTCTGAAAAAAAGAAAAGAGAATCAAATAATGTAGCCGCTACATGGCAAGTCTGCCAGAATTTTGAAATATTGAAGGTTGTTCTCGATTTCTGACATCATTGAGTTTCGTCAGTTGTTTTAAGCCTAGAGAATAAAAGGTGTGGATTAAAGGAGCTCAATCTCGGTTTTTTAGTTATTTTTGGCCACGTACAAAATAACCTTTAAATTGATGGAAACACGAAAGACCAGAGGGATCATAATAATCCATAAAGGAACGAGGATGGCTAAGAATGGCGAAGATTAACACGGATTACAAAAACACTAACTTGAAAAATTTAGGCTAAACTTCTTAAGATGCACAAGCCGTGACGTAGCTCTTTCAAAGGGCATTTCTACAGACCTCCCACCAAACAACAACAAAAACAAAACAAACAGAACCCATTCTTCTTCTTCTTGCAAGGGCTTTTGTTTTGAAATTAAAAACAGACCACAGAAGGGATACTCAAGGACTCTCTTATGATAAGTTTTCTCAATCCGCCAAGAAACGAGAAGCTTAACAGACAACAAAGAAAAAGCCGCCGTTTACCACAGCGCAGATTTGCTTTTTCATCCAATTACGACCGACTGACCGACCCAGAGAATGAAAGGTGTGGATTAAAAGTAATTCTACAATCCCCCCTCCACCCCTCGCCTCCTCCCCGGCAAAATACAAGCAAACAAGCAAACAGCACAGATATTTCCACACAATTTAAAGAGACTGTGAAAAGAAGAGGATGGAAAATCTTGAAGCTAAGGTTGTCTCGGCAAATGCCAAAAAACAGCCGCATGCATGCTGTAAAGCTGTAAAGCCTTTAGCGAAACGGCTTTGCAGGGAAAACAGCTACAGCAGTCATAAACCAAGCTAACCTCCCAACAAATTTGTATCTTTTCTATTCTATTTAATTTCCACTGAACAAGAATCAACAATAATAAAGTTTATTTTATTTTATTTTACCACAATACTGCAAATTAATGAAGTTACGTAAGGAATTAAAGAATGTTATAAAAAAAAGCCAAGCCAAAATTTAAGGAGCCCACAGGCACATGCATAATTATAAACGAAGTCAACTTACCCTTTACGACAAGGCTGAACTTGGTGACTTTCATTGCACCACGGTTGGCGGCGAGGCAGAAGTACTCGCCCTGATCTTCAAGACGCACCCTTTTGATGTGAAGAGTTCCGTTGAAGTACGGAATAAACCTGCGCCTATCGAGTTTGTCTCCAACTCGATCATACCTGCCCCAACAGATCTTGGGTTTGGGATCTCCAGTAGCATTACAGTGAATCCAGAGATTGTCCTTCACAAATGCTGTTGTGTTCTTTGGCCGCACGTCAAAAACAGGATATACTGCGCGTGGATGAGAAAATTACATATAGATTGTCATTAAAGCTTTGAAAACAGGTACTCACTTTGAAAGGAAAACTTACAAGATTATTTTCAATGGTAGAGCAACAAGTATAAGGATTATGGTTATGGTAATAAGAAATTAAAAAAGAGAGGTGCAAATGCGAGAATCACACAAGCAACGAATCAGTTTCGAAAACGTTGCAAATTGATCCGACAACGTTATACGTTAATTAAAATAGTTGAAAATAAGTACATATGCGCTTCATCCCACAATCTTACATGGTTTCTTTTGTTTTTTTTTTCATAAGCCTCTGTGCCGAGTTAGGATTTTATAATTATAATTTTCTTACCATCGACAGAGACATTAACATAGCTTTCAGCCCTGCTAAACGAGTTTTCACCCTTGAACGAGTACCGGCCCTCGTCGTCCTTCTCGACTCGTGTGAAATGCAATGTGTTACTCTGTTGTTTAATTCGCTCTGAATCAAGTGAAGAGCTGTCGACTCCTTTCTTGTCAGCTTTCTTCCACGTAACTACAATTGGAGGAGTCCCTTCAAAGTCACAACTGATTTTCTTTGGTTCATGGAGATTGGCAACTACGAGATAGCTGTGAATGCCTGCAATCTTCACTTTAGCTGTATGTATTAAGCCTTCTTGTCAATTTTGTAGATAATTAAACCATTTTTACCTTCAATTCCAAGCTCATAAAGAGCAAGAATCTGCATACAGGACAATCTTAAATTATGTCACTGTTTAGATCTTATACAAAATACAATCACTAGCGACTGAATGGCGTCAAAGTTAAACAGAAATACGCCCCGCTTAGCTTGGTTCAATTAAGATATGTTGTAACAATTGCAACAAAAGATGCAGCTAATTTTCTGTAGCATTAATCTGTTCTGTGCCATTGTAGGTTCCATTCTGTGGTCTTCACAACAGTGGCTGCTGTATTGAACAACAATTTTGCTCAGTAACAATCTGTGAATTTTTTTTCTGTGGAGTAGCATATGTCATTTTTCAAACTATTTAAAAATATTATTGGAAGTCTAAAAGTTTCGTAGCGGAGCTCTTGCGCGTCGAAGGCACGCCCTAAATTTAGCGATTAAAGCAATGCGTCACAGGTACCTTTAACATCCAGTGCTGCATTTTGACTTCTACCAAGGACGTTACCCTCGCTTGTGGCCACACATCGATAATCCCCGCTATCCCCAAACTTTGTTTGGGATATTTCTAATGTTTGACCACCGTTTTTAAGAGTAAATCGATCATCCCTCTGTAAAGGTAGATTATTATGTTCCCACTCGTAAAGCTCTATCTTTTTCGGGTCATCTGCTGAGCAGGTAAAAGACACGCTACTGCCGGCTTCTACTGTTTTTGGCGTTGGTTGAGTTAGCCACTTCAGCCCAGCTGATTGAGAGGTTGTGAGCGACGATCCTGAAAGAGTAGACATAATGTTGGGAACGCGTTATTAGGTAAAGCCGTCACGCATTCTCACCTTGGGGAAAATTATGTAAGTCAGCAGACTTCTTCACGTCACGGTCGGGGCATCTTGAAAAAATTACCCTAAATTTTTCAAGTTCTTAGTTTGTTATCCAAAACAAAAATGACACCTGTTGTGCTGTTGCCATGAAAACAGTTTTGTTTTTTTTTTAACCAAGGACCATATACTTCAGTCAATCTAATGATGAGAGTTTAGACAATATGGAAACCATGTCTGTTCCAAGCAGGACCTTCTGTCCCACTTTAAAGGGTTGAAAATTAGGATATTTAGTTTTTGACAGAAAGAGACTGGAGCCAAGAGAGTTTCCATGGCAAAGACACTATGGGTGCCATGTGGTTTCTTTTGTGATGTACATTTCTGGTGCCAAGTTTGAACTGAGAACACTGCTTTAATATTTCCAGAGATATTCTTTAGTATTTTACCGTTTTAGTTACAAACCTCATGACGTCATCACTTTCTCAATTTGCATAATACAAAAACGTCAATATCTCTAAAACGAAAAAAGATATTCCAAAAAGGAAAACGCTATTCTTCTCTATCTTGAAAATCCTTTCAAATAAGCAGCAATTATTTTTCATGTCATTGGCACTTTAACCATCCTCGTCCCTTTATGGTTTATTATTTCATCTTTGGTGTTTTCCTATCTAAGTAAACTACTATTTCAGGTTTCCTTCAATTCTAAGGTATAAGTTGTGCAAGGCCAAAATACCGTGACTGAGTTTCCTTGATCTGCCAAGAAACGAGAACAAGATTAACAGACAACAAAGAAAAAGCCGCCGTTTACCACAGCGCACATTTGCTTTTTCTTCCAATTACGACCGGGTGACAACAACGAGTCCAAATCCTGGTCAATCGACCTCAAGCCGACCTCAGCATCTCCGTCAGCATTTCAGCTCAGGACCATTTCAAACGCATAACTCACATTTCAAGATTTATCTCCGACGAGACAGTGTCGTTTTGACCTCGGGTTTTGATCTAATTCACTAAAGAACCCTAAAGAATCGTAAACAGCAGTACAAACGTACAAAACGACATTTCTACATTGCCATCTCGGGACTGCCATACTCGGTTCGATTAAAATAGCTACATGGTACTCTAGGGAACTTAGCATTTAGCCACAAATTTTCGGTTGAAAGTCAAATGGAACACTGTTAAATGAGGGTCATTAATTTACTGCGAAGTCATTTCTGTTAACTCCTTTTACATTTTATATACTCCCCCCGAGGTAGTCCTCTTTTTCCGTTAAGAACTGAAAGGCAGAAATTTCCTTACCATTTACTGTTTTCGCCGCCAATCTCCAATCTCTCATCCAAGGAAACAATAACGGGAACCCATATTGACCATATATTGTGAATGGTAAGCTAGCGCCCGATCGTTCGGTTGGATTGGAAAAACCCTTACCATTATTTAGCGGTCATCCTAATGACCATGGCCATCCCTACCGGTGTATTCCGACAATTAGACAAAAAGTTACCCAGTGAGTAGTGGGTTTCTCTCACCCCGAGCGAGAGAGAATGCTCTCGTTCGGCAAAGAAGAAAGTCAGAAACTAACTGTTCGTAGGGTAGCGAAAAGTATGCTTACCTAATAACACAATGCAAAGCCAGACCCAGAAACGCACGAATTGAACAAAGTTCCTCTTCAGGAAATCCATAGCATTCGTAGCTTATCACCAGAGACTACACACAAGAAATAAATCTCGGAGGACAGAAAATCCTTCACGCAGGCATAAAAATCTATCAGAAATTCAATCTGCGAACTGTATTTGGGCTCGAACGCCAGCCTTTTGACACATGTCACGTGGCATATCAATTTCAAAACCCGGGTCACACTCGAGCGAATTCAAACGTTTCCAGTTTTTGGCGAGGAAAAAAATTGGCGAAAGTTTCGCAAGTTCCAAATTTTGGCAGTGGCCGCATCAGATCAACATGTCTGAACCAACACGTTACCGATTGAAAAATGCGTCACAAGATCCATATTTCTCGATTAAGTATTTTATCAGAGCCAATTTTGTTTGTATAAGTAATAAATCTGTCAACAAGTAGCGTAAAATAAGTGCGACCCCAGTTTCAAAGGTAAAGGTAAAGGTAAGGTAAAATTTTGAGGATTGCAAAAATTTCGCCAATCTTCAAAGACGCCGAAGTGCTGCCTCGGAAGCTTCCAAATTTTGGCAAAGCAGACAATTTGTTTTTTTAACCATTGAACTGTCATATTTTTTAAAACATGTCTGGATAAAATTACGGCGAGAAAATAACTTTGATCGGCTAGTCCAGTTTGGCGCGTGCGATGGCGGGACAAAATTATATTTTTACTAGGTTCATCTGACGCTTTTTACAGTTATTTCAATGGAAAGAAGGAATATGAGCAGCGTTTTATTCAAATTCTTATGACTCGTACCTTAGCTTGGATCTGGTTACTAGCAGCAATTTGAAGAGATGGCTTCACTGAGACAATATTCTTCGATCGCTAGTGGCGCAACACAAACGCAAGCCGAGCAAAAACTGCTCGTCCAATTATAGGCCGAAAATCACGAGTTGCTGGAGAGCGGAGAGTCAAGAACACGCAGTGTGGAGAAAAATCTACGAAGAATTAAACTCTCGCATGAAATCTAATAAAATACTTAAGGTGACACTTAACCTAAAAACACACCATGTTTCAAATATTTTCTCGTGGCTAAGAGCCGAGTCAACACCAAACCATGGCTAAGTATACATTTTTAAAAAGCTCAAAGAGCAAAAATTATGAAAAAATATTTGTGTACCCTATAACTGTATTGTAACCTGACGCCGGCTGATTAAATCTGCCACCTGCTGGGGAATGCCAGGGCTTACTTGAGAAAAGATAACTCCTACAAGAACTGATCAAAAGGAATAATTTTTAAATTTACAAAAGAAGACAAACTGCTTGCTGGGATAAGCACAGAGATTTTTGGAAAGTTAAAAACACGTGAAATGATGACCAGTTAAATCTGATACAGAAAATCTAGCATACGTTTCAATACATAACTTTGACAGAATGCACTGGATGGAAAAGTTCTATGCTTTTCCCACAGAACGTACTCAGAACAACAAATCCTGAAAATTTTAGCTCAATTGAATAAATCCTTCTCAAGATATCTTTTCTAGAAGGCGAAAATAACTCGTTTTGAGAAAACGAGCTTTAAACTTACAGTAACAGTACTTGTCAAAATAAAACTTCAATACCTCAAGATTCGAGTTCCGTAAAAAACGAAACTTCGAATTTCTTTCAGAGTTTTAGGTTAAGTCCTGCCTTAATTGAGAAATATAGTTCTTGTGACGGTAGTATTATGGAAATAAAGACAAATTTTGGCCTAAGGAACTCAAAATCGGTTTATTTTAGAAATCAGAATACGAGATATTTAGAGGATTTTTGAGATATTTAGAAAATTGTTTGGGATATTTAGACATTTTTTATATTTACGTGATATTTGTGGAAAGGCCTGCCCTTCAAGTTCGATTGTGTTCGGTTTTACCGCGTCGTTTAACCGGGAAGACACTGGGACGAGGTGGGCCAAATCCTGGCGGCGAAAGGCCTTATGGGGAATATTCCAAGATGGCGGCTGTGTTGTGTGGACTTGTGGCAGACTCGCTCCCGGCGAAAACAGTAAGTGAGCGTTTTATAGCTTAGACAGTTGAAAATGCTTTTAGGACTTCTATGTTCAGCGTTATTCCTGTAATACTTCCCTAGAGTGCATTTTTAACCAGGCGATCTGGGCAAAACTGTGCAACACGTGCTTTAGCTTGTCAAATCGAGATGTTCGGGTCAGCTGTCGGGTTTAACTGTAAGTTTACTGTGTACCAGTTCAGCCGACCAGTTGTGAAACTGATAAAGTAAATGCTGCTACTCGGATCAGATGAAGGTTTAGCAATATTTCATGTTTCAGTCGATCGGTAGCGTATTTTGCAGTCTGAATGCAGAACGGCCAATGATGGTTAACCATTTCCAACTCTGGGGGTGGCTCCCATGAGGGTGCTACCCCTACCAAGATCCTGTTTTGCGGGCGTGGCTTGAAATTTTTTTACCGTTTTTTTTTACCAATCCTAAAACAACACATTACCTCCAGTCTGATTTTTTCAGCTCAGTACCCTAAAAGGTACCACAAAAGCTCTTGTTGTGGACCTTTTGAGGCTGAACACTCTTGGAGGTACCAAAACTGCTTTTTGAACCCCTGAAAGATACAATGAGCAACCCCTTCCTTTTTATATGGTAGTCCCCCCTGATCTGCATATAGCCGGGAAACAACTTAATTGATCAACAGAAGATAGACAGTTTTAACAGAACTACAAAATATTTTCTCCAGTGTTGTAAGTTTGCTATATCTTGCATGTATATTTTTCAGCATCTGAGTGGTGTATTACCATATATACACACTGTAATGATTTTGTTTTTTTTTCCAGAAATTTTGCTGCCATCATGTTAAATGGTTGTCACGCTTGGCCAGCAAGGCTGCAAAGTCACGGGGCAGGGGTCCTTCTGCTAAAACCACAAAACAGTCTAAACCAGTTAAACGACAAGAAGTAAGTTGGAAAATTGTCACTGAGTAGGTGTATTTACTCTATAGACTAATTAATCAATGTGAACATGGCACTGGCTCTACCAAAAGAAACTCATGGGACTTCATTACATTTAAAATTCACAAACCAAGTGTATGTATGTAAATAGTTCACTTCAGTTAGTTGCAGTCAGTTACATTTGTACATCTAATGTTCCTAACTGGTACTGTAAGAAATGTCCAGAGACAAGCAAGGCTAATTTGTATGTTGATATCAGACACTAAAGGGTTATTTTTTAAAAATGATTTAGGGGAGCAGGGATGGTGTAGTGGTGAGGGTACTCCCCTCCCACTAGTGAAGCCCAGGTTCGAATCCTGGACCCAGCTTCATAAGTGGGTTGAGTTTGTTGTTGGCTCTGGCCTTGCCTCTTAAGGTTTTTCTCCGGGGTCTCTGGTTTCCCACCCTCCACAAAAACCAACACCAGTGGCGGATCCAGACTTTGAGCTAAGGGGGGCGGGGGGCAGTTTTGTTTTACTTGCCCTGCCAGCTTTTCTTCCTTCAGTCATTTCTTCTTTTTTCACTTAAAATAGGGGGGTGGGGGGAGGCAGGCCCCCAGGGCCCCTCCCCTACATCCGGCACTGAACACTTCTAAATTCCAATTCAATCTGGAAGCAGTGGACAAAGAGCATCTTTGTGGGATATGCCACTGCAAATTCCTATTTATTTTATTTTATTTATTTATTTTATTGAATGATCAACAGGATTTAAAGCCTATAATTTCAAGAGCGCTGAACAAAAGAAGACAAGCGGCTAATCAAAGAATAATATCAGCACAAGAACAGCTTCAAAGCAAAGAGTCAATCTCCAAAGGACCCAGAGAAATTATAATTGAGCCATCTTGTTCTGAGGTATGTGCTATTTTCAGAAATCATGTTAACAAAGGCAACCACACGGACACAGTACTGCTTATGTCTTGTACTTTCAAGTGACTGGCTGTATTGCTGTGATTATGTGATGTCATGAAAATCTGGCCTGGATGGGATGCAAGTCCCTTTGGGTTATGATGGGAGTTCCCTATGTTCCCTGTGTTTCCTGTGGGAGTTCCCTAGGATTGGAAGCAAGTCTGTTTAGGTTAACTTGGGAGACCTCATAGGCTGAGGTGCATCTCTATGAAAAGGGAGGTGAGTACTCTCAGGTATAGGGTGGAACTGCTCGGGCTCACTAATTCTCCTCTGAAAATTAACTTCAAGTAAACTAAGAAAATGAAGCTTAAGGTTGTGCTGGTTTTACAAGTATTTGTAGTACTTAACAAATATTTGTAGTATTTAACAAGTATTCCACCAGTGTGTATTGGATATCAGATGGTAGCCAACAAGGTGCATAACGTGGTATAAATTGTTTTATTAAAAATGCCCCTGAGATATACTAGGAAAGTTAAACTAAAATAAAAATAAAAAACTTAATGCCAAAAAAATGTATTTTTAGAGCATGGTATAATGGCTCATAATCCATGATGGCTCTGCCAATGAAAACTCTTGAACTGCATCATACAGTGATACAGTTTTTAATAATATGTTATTTTTGGGTGAGCAGGGATGTGCAATGGTTAGAGCGCTTACCTTCCACCAATGTGGCCTGGGTTTGATTCCCCCTGTGTTCCATTTGTGGGTTAAGTTTGTTGTTGGTTCTCGCCTTGCTCTGAGGGGTTTCCTCCAGGTACTCCTTTTTTCTCTCCTCCACAAAATAAATCATCTCCAAATTCCAATTCAACCAGGATAGAGGACCTGCATAAAAACCAGTTAGGGCTGATGTGGCTTCCTCTCTAAATATTGTAATTACTTTTTTATTAATTTCTGTTCATTTAGAATCCTGCATTCACACCAGAAAAGGACATTGATTTTAAGTCACAAGTGTCATCATTTAGTGCCCTTGGATTAAGAGAGGATGTTCTGAAGGCTTTGTACAATATTAAAGTAACTAAACCCACCGTCATTCAGGTGTGTATTACACTTATGCCAGTCATTCTGTAATCCAATTTAAGTTATGCTTTATGCTTGTGCACATACTACTACGAGAAATGGTTGTCTTGGTGACATCTACACATGATCATCAACAGAGCTGGATTTATAGAACGTGTAATTTTCCTTACAGATGGTGACAATTCCACCAATACTAAGAAGAGAACATGTCCTCTGTGCAGCGCAAACAGGTCGGTTTAAATGAAGTGCTATTTGTGCTGACTTTTAGAATTGGAAATTTATTTTGCTCAAAATTGGTTGTTTTCTTATTTGCTGTAATGTCAAACCTCACATGTATGCTTACCATATTTGTAGATCTTGGTATAATAGCTCATAATCCATGATGGCTAGGCCAATGAAAACTCTCGAATTGCATTATCCAATGATCCAGTTTTTAATAATAAATTATATACAAAAGTGTAGTCCTATAGATACAATAATTGCATAATAATTATAGAAACGTGTGGTGATCACTTAGATAAAATCTTCTGCATCTGTTACATGCCTGGGACAGTAGTCAAATTATCATTTATGACTCTACTCCTTCCATGTGTGGAACAATTGTGACCAAACTACACTTTAATGATTTGTTCCTTTTGAGCCAAGTGGCTCATCAGGCTGGCACTTATCTCTGGTTTGTATGGAGCATGAAGCAACTAGAAGTATTTCTACTCACCCTGGATGAGATGCTAGTTCACTGCAGGGTTAACCCCAGCATTAAATTTGTGGGCGCCCAGTTATACACCTGTGTGGAGAGAGGGACGTGAGAGTAAAGTGTCTTGCCCAACAACACAACACAATGCCCCTGGCCAGGGCTGGAACCAGGACCACTTGATCTGTTATTGTGTGCATTAACCATGAGGCCACCATGCCTCCTCTAGTAGTCGCTAGTAGTTGTAGTAGTCTCGTATAATATTTATTTTGCATTGTGATCACAGGAACTGGGAAAACTCTGGCATATTTGGCACCAGTAGTACATCATCTGAGAGAGGATGAAAGAACACATGGTGTGATAACGCGCCTCAAAAGACCAAGAGCTTGTATTGTCGTACCATGCAGGGAACTTGCCGTGCAGGTTTTAGTAAGTGATATGATGTATCTCAACTTGGTTACAGTGATTGAAAGGGTTGGAGTTATACATGTAATTGATTGAAAGCCAGCAAGACCTCAAATTGATATTTAGCTGAAGGCAGAAATTGCAGGGAAAAGGAAACAAGCAAAATTGCAGAAGACCGTTTTATCTTTATTTCATTTCAGACCATGTGACATTACCCTTAAGAATTATTTTGTTGAGATTCAAAAATGTTTGCTTGGAAATAAATGAAAAAGCTTCAGATGACTGTAGAGAAAGTATCAATTCTCTATAGAACATCACATGATCTGAAAATTATTAATACTCAATTTACCTGGTTTTTATTGACAAGTGAAATGGCAAGTAAATGGCATTTAAAAATTAAAAAAAAAATACAAATATATTCTAGAGAGGAAGCCACATCAGCCTTTGCTGGTTTTCATGTGGGTCTTCTATCCTGGTCCAGTTGGAATTTGGAGATGTTGGTTTTTGTGGAAGGAGGAAAACTGAAGAACCCGGAGAGAAACCCAATGGCAAAAGCAAGGTGACAACCAACAACAAACTCAACCCACATATGGCATTGAGCCAGAATTGAATCTGGGCCACATTGGTGGGAGGCGAGTGCTTTCACCACTGTGCCATCCTTGCTCCCTACTGGAAAGAGATGCAACTTCCCAGCAACTTGATGAAAAGCGTTTTGCTTAAGGACACTTTAACATCAAGGGTTCTGTTTAATGTAGTACAGTGCATTTTTTTTTTTTTTGGCTTCTGCATCGATATGTGCAAATTCAGCCACTGGGCAGAGTGTTGCCATTGCTGTATTAACATGACTTGTACAGTTGTCTTACCGTGTTGTATTCTGCAGGAAGTTGCTAAGTCATTGAGTCATCATGCACGTTTCAAATCAGTCGGGATCATTGGAGGACGAAAGAAGGTAAGGAAGTTATAATTATACCAACTCTGGATGAACATAGCTAATAATTATTGAAAGGCTGAGTGAAATTAATAATTTATATCACACATGGTTTTTAAAACTTAGAACTTTTTAAATGTCCTTTTTCAGTCAATTTTGAGTCCAATATGGTTTGCAGTATAAGGGACAAAATCAGTGTGTTTGAGTTTTTTCTTTGAATTTTTTTATTGTAGAAATTTATGAAGGTAGATCTTCAGTCTCCAGTGGATCTTGTCGTTGGTACGCCAGGGACATTGCTTCAATTCTGCGAAAAAGGTATAGAACCTTTTGAAGTTCTTTCAAAGTTTAACTGCCCAGGTTTAATCCATCTCTTGTCATTTTTCTGTACATACACCGTCACTCAGAAAAACTGAAATGTTTAAAGTTGCTTTTGAACTCTTATTTTATATGTATTTGAACAGTGTGTCTGATGACGAATTGGGTTTTTTTTTTAATTCTTTATTTTGTATTTTAGAACTTTAGATATCTAACAGCGATTAGTATAATCTATATACTTTGAATTCTTTTTTTTACTAAAACATTTATATAGCTCGGCGATCACTTTTCATAAGGGGTTATAGACCCCTTTGTGTAGCATCTACATGGGTTATAATTTTATTTCTTGTTTTTCGTTAAATATTATTGTGATATATTGTAATAAATGGCAAATTGCTTTTTACTTCAGCTCGTTTATTCTTCTCGGATTTGTCTTACTTGGTGATCGATGAAGCCGACACCATGTTTGACGGCCATTTCAGACGGGACACTATGGACCTTCTTCAATCGATCTCTGTAAGTAGAACTACATTACTTGCAAAAAACAAATCCGGACGATTGAAATTTCGGACAAAAAAGTGTCACCGTCCGAAAATAACACATTGAAAATAACATCGTCCGGAATTTTTAAGCGTCCGAAATATTTACAGTACAGTATAAAACTTTTAAGTAGCTCTAAAACTAATACTTGAGTCTTTGTTTCCTTTATGTTGCGAACTCTAGTTGAGACACTGCCTGAGGTACGTAAAGGCTTGATAGAATTTTTCTTATTTTCCCGTCGGTGTATCATTAAAACCTTGAGGGTGCAGTAAAACTATCATTTTCACAGATGTTGTTTCAGTCTAAAACGTGTTTTGTAGGCGTAAATTTACATTAGCTATGTTTCAGAAGTGTCCGAAATTTTTTCCGAGATTTGTCCGAAATGAGATAAAAATTAAGTTCGAAAATTAAGCGTCCGAGATTTTTTGCAAGTAATGTCGATCCGTGACCCATGCCATTTACCCGCGAACCACGCCGTCTATCCGGGACCTGCACTATCCACCCGCGACCCGCGAAGATTTGATACTTCCGTTTTGAGCACCCAGTTTAAAAAGGGGTCTACTAACCTCTTCTGTAGCATATTAGCTTGGTACAATATAAAGGCGCTTTTTGGACTACTTTTTGTACGGTTAAAAAAGTCCTGGACTCTACTGTTGTTACTGTTGCACTGGTTTGAAAGTCAAGTGTTTCAGGGGCGGATCTAGGGGAAGGTGCAGGGGGTGCGCACCCCCCCCCCCCCCAACCCCCTGAGATGACATGCGGCTTTATAAAGTTTGTTTACCTCACCAGTCAGTTACGCTTTTCATTAGTGGTGCACCCCCTCCTAAGAAAACCCCTGGATACGACCCTGTGTTTGGTGTCGGTCGGTTGTAATTTGACTTTTCTTTCAGATACGAGAAGAAAAACCGCCGTCTCTGGGAGAAATGCCAAAAGACACACAAGTTACTATTGTTGGTGCAACAATGCCAGAAGAATTATTGGTCGACACTCTCCAAGACATGTTACCGGTAAGATGCAGTCTCTATACACCAGAACAGTTGGGTTTTCAGTTGGTATTTATCGTTCGTTTTTCCAATGAATTTTCAAGTTTTATTGTTTACTTTGGTGTATTAATTCCTGGGCAAAGAAACGCTTACATCTTGCTGTAAAGATTTCGGACTGAAATCCTGCTTTAAACTCAACTACGCTTTACGCCGGCTTTGTGTTTTCCCGCGCGTCGTGAAGGCCTGATGTTTCCCCGTGCTTTGCGCTGGTGACGGGCGCTGGCGACATGTTTTCCCGCGCTTTAGAAGCTTTTTTTTATGCTGTTTCTACTGGTTTGCGTTGAATTCAAGCCTTGATTGGTTGACTGTGGTGATTGCTTTAGGTTAATTCCTAGACTACTTTTAAAGTTCATAAACTTGGTTTCACTTTTAGCGCTTGAAAATCTGTACGTCTGGTCTTCATCGAGTCCTGCCTCATATTAGGCACAAGTTCGTGAAACTCAAACAGGAAGAAAAAGCAGGTAAGGAAAAATTTCGTTTAACAAGTACTGTAGAAATGCCCACTTAAGGGGGGAAACCGTCGATCAAAAATTGCAGTGGATGTGAGTGTACGGGGAACATGGAGAATCTAACGTGTAACAACTCACGGAAGATTCGAGTTCTTAAGTATTTGTGAATTAAAAACTAAGGTACTAGGTAAAAGAATTTACTGATCGCACTTGAGGGAAATAGCGTCGCTAGGAAAGCCACAATTAAGGTTTTCATTTTTCCATACCTTTGTCTGTAACACCGAGTTATAATTCCCAGGAAAATTAGAGACATTTGTACGAAAAATCAAAAGTGCAATTCCTCGCCTCACAGCAAATCTATGTGCTTCAAATTTGACCAAAAAAACCTTCTGCTGGGTATCTTTTTCTTGTAACTCATAAAATATTCAGAAAGTCAATCACTCTCCACTTACTGGGCATTGAACTTTAAACTTTACCCAGACATTTGCGGCAATTTTTGCTGTGTTCGCCACCGAAGCAAGATGGCGTCAGAAAACGTGGAAAAAGTCTATTAGATTATAACTACCTCCTGTGATCTCCGTAATGTACTGGCTGCGTACTATATAACAATTGTGTGGTTACCTGTAACATACTACTATGCCTGTAAAGATAGTTTTGTTGTTGTTTTGTGTTTCGCAGACAAACTTTTAAGACTCCTGAGAAATGATCTTCATGACCCCAGTCAGCGAACCATTGTATTCTGTAACACGACAGAAAGCTGTGACTTTGTGGGGCATTTTCTAACAGATAAACGCATCAAGTTTATTCGCCTACACAGCAGTCTACCTTCTAAGGTAATCACAAAATCACAAGCGTACAGGAAAGTAGTGTAGACAATCGTATGAAAGCTCGAGCAACTTAAGATTTACACTATTCTTACATGGGAGGCGGGAAATTTATAGACCCAGAAAATACCATGTTTCATACCATGCCATAGAAAATACAGCCAATCAGAATACTGGAGGGCCGTTGTATATTCGACAATATTATATATTCAACCTTCCCATCATGCGCTGATTGATTGCGCATCATTGATTGCACTGTCTTTCTGTATTCATTGTATTCTGTATTCACTGTGTTCATTGATTGCATTGTATTTTCTATGGTACTTGTCACTTGTATTTTCTCGGTATACACACTCGTCTAAAGGCTCGTGTCTATACCGAGAAAATACAAGAGACTCGTGGGTTATTCCACGGTATACCACGATAGAACGTTGCATAACTAATATGCATGTATAGTGCCATGCGGAATGCACTTTGTTTGTGTGTTTATTTGTTTGATTGTTTATTTATCTATTTATTGATTTTCTTATTAATTGTTTCATTGCTAACAGTTTGCGAGTGTCATTTTTTCAGTCTTATTTATCATCTCTGCAAATATGAAGTTGCTCCATCCGTTTATCATTGAATGTCGAGTTATATCTTTTTCCTCTGTGTTGTAGGTTAGAGGCGAACTATTCGACGCGTTTCAAGAAGGAAAAACCAAAATTCTCGTGTGTACAGATGTGGCGTCGAGAGGTGTGGATCCTGATGTGAGTATGAACGAAAATAGAACTCACCCTCCCTCCCTTCTTTACAAGGGAATGGAGACCTTTAGTTTGAACAAGGAGGGGAGAGCGCACTCGTGTGTGAACCAGTGTCATTTGGCGCGAAAAACGCAAGCGCCATCACTCTACTGCGACTCCATGAAAACGATGTTGATTGTGCAAACAAGAAAAAAAATTGAAAGGCAGGTAAGCTCTCATATTACTTGCGAAACTTTCGGACGATTTTAATTAAGTGTCAGAAAATGACACCATACGAAATATTTGTGTAACTAAGCACACAATTGTAAAATAGCCTATTGGGTGAACTGCTTAAGATAACTAAAAAGCTAATCGAGCTGAGACGATCTTTCCTCTAGACATGTGAAGGTGGAAACACTTGAAGGCGTCATATTCACTCGAACTTGAATGTGTTTTCACAGGTGACCCATGTGATCAACTTTGACTTTCCCACGTCAATCGTAGACTATATTCACCGTGTGGGCAGGACTGGCCGCGTGAAGACTGAGGCGACTCGGAAAGGTGTCTCAGTTGCAACAAGTTTGCTCACCCATAACAGGGATGTCAGAATGGCGAAAACAATTGAGGTTGGATAGTTATGTTACTTATTTCAGATTTTAATTAACGTAATAGGAGAATCTTTGTTTACAATATTTGCGTCATTAGCATAAGCGATACAGTTTCTGACGGAGATACAAAACGTTAGTTCTGACTAATTAAAGGGCACAACACGATTAACTGTCCTAAGGAATTTGAACCCGATGTATTGAATACTTTTTGTGCGACGCGGGTTTAAAAACTCAAAATTTTACAAATAATGTATGAGCTGATTAGCGCTTTTGTCACCCAGAAATTTTTCAGTTTTTGAAAGTCAATTTCTCCTCCAGTATTTCACCCAAAGAGAATTTCACCAAGGTCTTTAAATGTTTGTAGTCAATTCGTGTCTAGCGTGATGCCTTCTCCGCGCCAAGTGGTATGTTAATGGCGAAAAATGTTAACAATGACGTCAGCAAAGATTCTCCTATACCCGTCTAATAGCGTACATTCCCTCTTCAACTGCTGACCGAGGAGCTGGCAGACTCATGTTCGAACACAGTCGTCAACGGCAAAATTCAACGCACTTTGGGTTTGCGATATATTGAATTTTGTAAGCGTTTTTAAGTGCAATGGGTGAAAATGTCTATTTTGTGGTAATCTAAAATGCGAGGCAATACAGCTGATCGATAACAAGAACTAAAATTTCGTTGCATATTCCGCGTACAAAGCAGTAAATTGCGTTCATTTTGGCGTGAAAGTGGGGCATTTCACAAATTTGAGACACTATTGAGGGAGCACGCGCATACGTTTGACCGCTAGCTCCGTTTCGGGCGCAGTTTAACTATCGTAGCATCTTATGTGTTTACAGGAAGCGGCCTTAAAACAGCGACGTCTGGACAACATTGAGATGCGACCCAAGCCCCCCGCCGCCGAGACTGTCCCAAGGAAAACACGGGAAGACAAAGAGACTGGTTCTAAAAGGATTGTTTTAGATGAATACAGCGAGGAGGAGAACGAAGAGGGCGATGTCCAGGTCACGTGATATTAAAGTTCATTGACTGACAGATAAATACAATTGTCGTGAACGTTTGGTATTTATGAATTACTGGCTGAACTCCCTAGAAACTTATTGCGCTTCTGGGCCGGGTTGTTCAAAGTCCGATTAAGCTAACCCAGGATTAGTAAGAACTTTTAATTTAGGTTTGTATTTTTTCCGTGAGGTTTTCTGTTTTTGTTGCTTGCCCTTCAGTTTTGAGTTTGAAGAATCTCAAACTACGCTAAACATAGGCAGTGAAAATCATTTTTACACAAGAAAAATTAAATACTTCGGTTAACTTTTAATCCTGGGTTAACGTTAACCGACTTTCGAACAACCCGGCTGAAGGAAAAAGAGAAAGATTTTATTAATGCTCGGTTCTTCGAAAGCGGCCATGAAGGACAAACTGATCAAATGGTAACAATAAAGAGCATTTTATTTACCGTAGATAGTTTCTGGGTTTTTTTTTTAATTTTTCTGGTAACATCTGTCGATTACATAGAGGCTTGGACTCCAGCTCTGAACACTCTCTCCCGAGCTTTTCTTACTCTTGCAAACAAGTCGCTCGTGTTACGTGGCTCTGAAGACAGAAAACGTTTTCCGTTTTTGTAGTCACTGGCCTTAGCCAGTCACATCTATGTCGTACATACATCATCGGGTGTGTAAGTAAGTAAGACAGTTCGTGACTTTTCGGAAGGTTTTCGGAGCAATATCACGATTATTTTTGTCTTGGCGACACGACGGGAATCGGGGAAAGTTTCTCTGTCCACTGCCGTTCCCGTCCTGGCATTTCCGTCCTCGCCTTGTAGGGTCCGGCCTATTGTTGCGCACAGTGATTCAGGGAACAGATATGCCAAGCACTCAAATTTTAAAACAAGTTGTAATAAAACTTAATTTTGTTGTTAAAATAATAGAAAGATCCAGTTCATTCTGGAGCAGTTTCTAACCATGATCGTGCTCGCCGTTATAAAACTGAATTTGAAGCGGAATGTGGCGTTGAAAATCAACACTTGTTCAAGTTATGACTAAGTCCTTATGGAAAGCTTCCTCAGAATTTGCTTGAAGTTCATTTCTTGCGTCGCTTATTTCAATTTGGTCACTGTTATCGCGGTCTTCAGAACGTTGATTTTGAAATGCTTTTTTCGTGTACATCACTTTGTGGTATTTCCGTTTTCTTCTCTTTCGAGAAAATTTTTGCCAAACGTAGGCAAGCAATCTTTTGTCGAGGACCATGTATTCAAATGGCACTACGGTGAAACTGGAATAAGCTAACGAGTGCGACCAGAGATAAGTGCAATGCACGGTTAAGGAGGAAAACATGTTTCTCAGCAGTACCATGATTGCAAACATCACCCAACAACTGAGATACGTTACAACCATTGCCGCGCAAATTCTTGTTAGCTTAACTTCTCTTTTCACGCCTACAGCGCCGAGCACGGACCGGAGATGAGCCGAGTGCTCTTGTACATACTTAACGATTGCGTAAAACCTGTAAAACACGATGGCGAGGGAAGGAACTATCCACAAAGCCACAATGGCGAGCATGACCGATTTCCCGGTTAGTGCTCCCGAAGGGATCTCCCTACCCGGACTGAGGCATACATGTTCGCTCCGTGCAGCAGTCAACACATGCCCGCTACCTCCGGCTGCGGCGGTACAAATTGCAAACAGCCAGATGAAGACGAGGTGGTATACAGTCTTCCTGAGGGTTATCTCACGGAACGGCGCACGACAAATGGCGTCATAGCGGTCAATACTGATGGCAGCCAGTGTCATGATGTTAACAGCAAAGCTCGCGAACATGGTAAAGAACCTGGCTAAACACACTCCGTTGTCCGCCAGGCTTGAGTCGCCATTGATAGCTCTCATGTGCAGTGGAAGACTGATCAAACATGCGATCAGATCCACGAGTGCAAAATTGGTGATCAGTATTTTATCGGGCGTTAGACCTCCACGGCGATTTTTGAAGATGAATGCTAGAATGATCGAATTCGCGATGATCCCAAGAAAACAAGAAGTTCCTAAAACGGCATTTTGTACTGCTAATCCCGAACATTGCTGATCCGGTTTTCCATTACCCGATTCTCCAAGTGAAAAAGTGTGATTCACAAAGAAGGACATCTTTACTCTTGCTTCTTTGCGTGTTTCTGTCGGTAGACTTCGCTAAAACACTGATCAAATCTAAGTTGATGCACCTGCCGCTGAATGATTGGGCAAAAATTCATAAATGGAAATAGTCATTGAAAAGGCTGTGGGTTCAATTACTAATCAACTGGTTAGTATTTTTTTTTTTTTTTTTTTGTCCTTTTTCAGCACATAGAACGCGCGTACGAGTGAAGTTTCTAGATGGGTTAAACAAAACAAAAAAGACTTGACAAATATTGAGATTTACATCCATAGAAAGGTTCTGTTGTTTCAGGAATAATTAAAACACGCCTTAGCTTTTCTGTGTAATTTCGCAGCCTATTGCCTATTTAGCCGGGTCATGATTGGTGAATAGGTTTTAAAACAAAAAGGACTCGTCAAGGTTATGTTAATTGACTTGAAATAGGATAAAAACGCAAAATCTTTGTGATCAGCGTAAATTTATCTCGCAGTAAGTGTTCCAATAGTCGGTATACTTTGCCGGCTGCGAAAGTGAAATTATGGTCGAGTTAATGGATTCCGGATGGTGATTTCCCACACTTAATTGTATGATGTTTGCACTCTCTTTGCCTCAAGCCCAATCCATTGGTTGTTAAAAGTAATGATATTGAATTGTTGACTCTTCATGTTAGCGTCCGATTGAAAGGTGGTTTTCGTATGTGATATTAATTGGCTCATAAATCTTCATGCAAGAAATATTAGATGGCATAAAAAATAGCAATTTATACACTTTATGTGTGGAAAATGCGTCTACAGTCACGTTGATGCTGTATCATTAATTGAAGTCCTTAACCCCTTGGGAATAGGACCTTATTATGTATATTAATCGTATGTTTTTGCCAGAACATGCTGCAAAATATCTCAACATTTCATCCTTCTCGGTTCTTTGAAATTGCGACTATAGAATGTTCCAAAAACTGACTCGGTGTAGTCTACACTTCATTAAGGATTTTTATTTAAGTGCGGACTTCATTAGTACAGCTGTCAGTGACGCGCGCGATTAGTCTTTTCGTACGTGGATACTATCCATGGTTGCCCTAGAAATCACCTTTCAAAATTCCCTGACTTTTCCCTGATTAAAATCCAATTTCCCTGACCAAGTAAATACAGCATGTCAGACACAGAAGCGGTTTCTAGCCTCATTTTACAGCCATCCTTTGCACTCGATCATTAAGACCGATAGGTTTTCAATAAATGTTCCTTCTTCATTAAGGAAAAATATCGTTGAGATCAATGACTCCAAATGGTCCTTCCAGCCTTTAATGACATTAAATCAGCCATGTGAAATTATTTCAATTTTCCCCGACTTCTCTTCAAATTGCCAATTTTCCTTGGCTCAAAATAAAATTCTCTGACTTTTCCCTGACCTTGAAGAAAATTTTTTCCCTGACCATTTCCTGCCCTGTGGCAACTGTTGGTTTTCCTTTCTTTTAAGTCCTCGAAACCGTGCGTCCATTACGTATTCCTTGAAATTTGGAATTGTGAATCCTATTCTGAGCCCTTTTTGTAATCGATTTGTTTTTTCGTTACATTTTGAAAAATCTAAGTTCAGGATATTGTTTTAGTTCAGGATGAGTTTTATCTGGATGCCTTCTTAGCGATTCGGACAAATAAAATTAAAATCGAGAAACTTAAATCTAAGTCACAAATAAATATGTAAGAAAGCCACCTAATGTAGCTAACGTCCTAAATGAAAGTAATGTAAGATATTAATAAGTTGTAAATAATGTCAATATTGTAAGTTTTGTTAGTATTGTTACATCGTAAGTTGTGTTAGCACTGTGAGAAGAGCAGGTGATTTTTGTATAAAAAAATAAAACTTTTGTCTTTTTTTAAGAATGAGCTAATGTAACTATTGACACGTCAGTGAACGTTTGATTTCTACCATTCTGCTGCGATATGCTTTCACATTTTGATTCGCATTGAAGGCAGCTTCCCAGTGAACAGATTAACTTATTTATACCACTCTCCTTTCAACAGAAATCTCAATTTTTATTAATGAATTTCTCTCTCAAATACTTAACTCAACTTGACAATGTACAATATCAACGTGAAAATATATGGCTTGATAAATTTCTAAAGACCATAAAACCCTTCATTCCAGTTAATCTGTAGTCGCACACGCAACCAATCACATAACGAAACAACAATTCAACTTTACAACAATAATTTACATTTTCTTCTTCCTCGCGTATCGCGCGTGGGTTGCGAGCGTTCCTTCCTCTCTGTGGATCGTCGCGCGAGAAGAGAGAAACTCGCGAGAAAGTTGGCCTACTCTCGCACGTTTTCCCTTCAAGTTCGAGGTTTGCATTGACATTCGTGACTTGTCGAAGGTTACGTCAACTAGGAGAATAACACCGAAATCACCCGGCTTAATAAGTTATTAAGATAGGGCGTCCATTTTACAGTAGCATCAAATGTCCTTGAAAATGATTGCTCCTTATTGCTTGTAGTAGTACTGAGCACACCACTACTTCAAATATAGGATGCATTGCTGATTCTCTCTGCGATAGAGTTTCCATTGTTTTCTCGCCCATTTGATAATTAGACCCTTTGGAATATAGAAAGGTAGGTAAAATGTTGATAAAAATTGCAAAACCAACTGTTAAAAATACAATCTGCTTGCCTCTCAACATCTGACAAAGATAAACAGAATAACATGACGTTGCGGCGGTCATGTTGACGTGCTAGCTAACTGCGAAAATAGTGTTTGGAAAATTTGTCCTGATACAGTTGTATCGAGAAAAGTTGTCCTACAAAAGAATTAAGGCGTATGCGACAATGCCGAAAAATATGGTGGGTAAAGGGGGGTCCGCGGTCGCGCGGATCACTTGATCGGCGAAGCTCAGTGTTTCAGTGCGAGAACCAAAGACAGGGAGACAGACAGACAGACAGACAGACAGACGAACAGACACGGTATTCATGTTTTTTCTTCCTTGTTGCTGGAACACCGTCAACGTCAATCCAGTAACGATAAACTATTACTACCCACAATACCTTGCGGCCTTGTCGCGTACACTTTCGCCATTTCGTGAAACAAACTTTGTGGAAACAGCTGTATACAGCAAACAAACATTTTAAATTGTTTTGGTACACCAGTATGAGTGCTACCAAAACACTAGTAGCATCATCTTCGTCATCACCTCTGTCTATCAATATTTGTCAACATCATTAAACACCCTGTCTCTGTGATCATCACAATCTTCGCCTTCGTCTTCGTCTTCGTCGTCGACGTAATCATCACCATCACCATCATCATCGTAATCACCATACACCTCAACAAACTTCAAAGTCAGCAGAATAAAAGTCATCACCAAGGTATGAAACAAAAGGAGAAAAAGAACCTGGTCCTTGAACAATCCAAACCCCCGAGGTGCGTTTTAAACATGAGCGACACTCGGCTAGAAGATAACTGTTCAGTAACCGAGCCTTGTCATAGAAACTGTCTGCGATGTCGAGCACGATTAGAACCCGGCTATTCGTCTAAATCGTGCCGTAAGACATGTGAACACTGCAGGAACATCCTGGCGCGCAACACGAGAGTAAGTTCACGAGTTTGCGTGGCTTTATTCTTTCTTCGTCAGAATCAGTTTCCAACCTTGTGGCAGTTATTTTGTCCGTTCCACTTATCAACTGAAACATCTCAGCGACACTGAACTAGTCCTCGTAAAGGGAGTTTTCAATTTCATTGTGACTTGTGCTTCTAAGATGCATGAACACAGCTCTTGGGTGTCTGCACAACACATTACACAAAGGACAAATGACCTCATTTGTGAACTGTTCAGAGGATCTGCAAACCGAAACATCATATTATGAGTAACATAGTCTACATTCGGGTCTAGTGGGCCGTCAGGCTAGCGCCTATCTCCGGTTGCAGAAACATAAGGTGACTAAGAGTATTTCTACCCTCTGGCCTTCCCCCATTAAATGGGATGCTAGTCTGTCATAAAAGCCACCCCCAGCATTTAATTTGCTGGTGATCCTTCCTACACGTGGGCGGAGAGAGGCACTTAACACCAGGGGTACTTTCCATTATCCCAAAAATTCCGGAAATTTCTGTCAGAAGTCAAATGAATAGGTCCGTTTCGGTTCGGTCCGACCGGAATATTCGGTACCACCTCTGGAGGTGTGTTTTCCCCTGCTGACAATTTCCCCTTTGATCGGTTAGACCTGTCGGACCGAAATTTGCCGTTCCATTTTGGCAAACCGGTTCATTTCCCTACTTCTCTTCAGTAGATTTCACTCAAGTGGTGACTTCGGGAAAGGAGTAAAAAAATGGTAAGAGCCATTCCTTTCGGATGGCCAAGTCTGATCGGAAAATGTCGTTCCATTTTCCTCGGTTAGTGCCGCTGGTCTATGACTATCAGGCTACCGCGCCTCTCTAGCTATAACGACAAACATTGTCTTGATAATTTTTCAGTCTCTGAGATTAAACTCGAAATAAACAGGGGGGAAAACAAAATGACCACAGCAAAGAAGTTTCATTTCGAAAACTGCCTTCTTTCGCGTTGTTGCTGCTTTTAAATTTCTTAGTTCACCTCTGATTGGCTTACGAAAATTTTCCCGCGCTTAACACCTGACACGTGATTTCGTAAGGTGTTCTGATTGGTCAATCCCACTATATCCCGTCACAGCATTTGCCTCCGTGAATTTACCACAAAACTGCTCCAGCGGGGGTACTGCGCGGAAAGAAGAAGAGTAATCTACTCGCTCTCTTGTTACCTTCCTTCTAAACTTCTAAGCCACTCTATCTTCTCTCGGAGCTCGGCCACTTTAAGCCTGGCTTCCTCATCTTCATCATCCAGTGGCTTGCCAGAGATGGCAACGCCCTTGTGCAAAGTGTAAAGGAGGCCTGCATCTGTTTCACCCTCCCCTCCTGCGTGCAGAATGTAAGCGGGATCGATCTGCAAGGATAGGAAAACTTCCAAGTCATAGTCTGCTTAAATCCAATAGAGTTCAACGCTTTCACTGTAGTAAGAATTGGAATAAATGGTGCGAAGAGCGGAAATTCAAACGAAAAGAGGATGGGACCATCGCAGTTTTCACTGCTATTTAAGCAATTGTACATTTAGCCTGATAAAATATTTCAGGGCTTCAGCGGGATTCGAGCCCCTGGCCTCTGCGTTAGCGCTGCATTGCTCTCGCTACCAACTGAACTATGAAGACATTATGAAGACATACATTGGGAACAGGCCAACTTATTCAGTTTATCTCAACGCGTGAACACAAAACAACAATCGGAATTACCTGATTCCAGAGCCCTGTTCTGGGAAATGAGCAAGGAGTTTTGATTTCCCGTCGTTTTAGCACAAGCCTTAAAAACAAAAACAATAAAATAAGATTACGTTCAAGAGCAAGAGTATTGCAAATTTCCTCTGGGTTTGGAACTTGAGCCAAACATACGCGTTTTCAGGTTTATCTAATTTTAAATCCATTTTATGCCAGCTATTTTGCCCACTTTGGCTCCCTTTCGTTTGCCGAACATTGCTTCACGAAATCGAACCATTACCATTAGGGTTTCTACATTTAAATTTTTCAATCCACATCCTCATCTGCCAACGCTAACGAGCCTTACTTCATATTGGTTTCCTGTCAATTGACATGCACTGTTCTTCTTTGTTCCGTTTGCTACGATCTAGTCACGTCGTGGAGTTTCTCGATAACATGTTGAAAAGAGGGCAGTGGCCCTTGTCCGCTGTTAGCCACCAAACAGGGTAAAAAAGGTGAAGTCTGCATAAAAGCCAAGTAGCCCATCAGGCCGGAGCTTATCCCGGTTTCTGTAACATGAAGCGACTACGAGTATTTCTACTCCCCCCTGGATGGGACGCGCCTTCCCTTGCCCAAAAAACACAGCTTACAAAGAACACAAATGAGATCACTGATACACTGAAATAACAGTAAAAAATACTCTAAGATCTTGGATCTGCTAGCTTTCTGAATTCTCTCCACAGCTGGAGTTCCCCACTCAGCCATCTGCTGCTCACTCTGGAATGCCAAGTTGATGGCCGTACGCAGCGAGTTGATCTGTTAAGCAATCCACAGAACATTAACAAACCTTGAACGCAAAATTAACTCTCCTCTTCATTAGAGAAGGAAGGGCAAACTTTAACGCCAACCTACTTCCAAGCGCTCGAAAAAAACTTAAATTCCAGCTTGCACCTAAGACCAGCAGCTCTCAAATATTGCTTGCCCTGGACACGTCTTAGTTTACTTTAATTGCAATTTAGTTTGCAGATGACTTGCCTGGGCCCTTACCCATCGGGCAAGTGCGAATTAAGGTAACTTGCTTGGCAGGAAAATCTACTTGTCCTGGACAACCGGACGGCTCCTTTTGGAGCCTTCCCTATTTCCTGCCCTTTCGACTGTTTTTGGTTTGATTATGCGTGACCTACTTTTCTCCTCTTTAAGGGGTGGGGAGAGGGAGGTCAATGTTCTAGGGTTAGTAAAGCTGGCGGGGCTGGTCAACAGCTCGCCTCTTACGCAGACATTCTTTTGATAAAGAGCACCTGACGAGCCAAACCAATATCTGAATAGGAGACAAGTCAACAACTGGAGTAGAGTTTCTTACTTTCAAGTACTACTAGATGCTGATATTATTTACGGATGTAGATCCTACCCCGATTATGTCATCCTCCGTAATCTCCACGTCAAACACAAGCTCACTGTCGTGATCTGGAAGAAGAGCTTCGCCTGTACTGGGATCGAACCCCAAGCCAACTAATGCTCCTGTATACTGACGCATCTCACGGTCAACTCTGTGAACAAAACAGCTTCATTGTCAGTAGATGGCCGATTTTATACCAGAGACGAATTTTCCGACGCCCAATTAAAAAGAGGGACGCATTAGCCTTCCGAGACGGTTACCTCGTCTGCCTGAGACTGAGAAAACGTCTCAGTAAAAATCCGGTGTTTAGAACAAATATGTGGTCAAATTCGTCTCGAAGTGATTCGTTTCAAGACGAGGTGATAGAAGACCAGCCAAAGACGAATTCTGCCACATAATTCATCTAAACAGCGATTTATACCTAGACGATAGGAATTTATCCGTCTCAGGTAGACGAATTACCCGTCTCAGACCGTTAATTCGTGTCGGAAGGATAATTCGTCGCTAGTATACTTTCGGTCATTATCAACTAAAACAGGAGGGGAATAGAGGAAACTGAAATACCACCGTGTAGCCACGCTAACACAGAAACAACAAGAAGTACATAGCATGTTCAAATGTTACAATCTTCCCGGATAATATATATACTGGGGTAAATTTTTTCTGCGGATAGAATGTGTGGAAGGAAGACATGGAATGCGTTAAGCTTGGATGAATCTTCGCAAATTAAGTGGCTAGCAGATAACACACAAACAAAAAGCGTCGTTTCGTACCTCATTTCAGCATATGGAGCGAAAAGAAGCGCCACCAAAGGCATCAGACCGCGAATGTTCGGCATCAAGGTGGTGTCCCTGAAACGATAAACAAGACAGTTCACTGTCGACCTGCACAATGCACGCTTGAGGTTTGGGTAAATTGTCTCCATACCCGTCTCACTTGCACTACAACGTGGTTCAAAGAGGATGCAACGCAATTTCAGGCAGAATCGGCAAAATCGCCCGAAGTTGTCCTCACATAGATGTTGGATTACATTACTTGCAAAAAATTTCGCCCGTTTAATTTTCGGAAAAATTTTATCTCACATCCGACAAATTTCACGGTTTTACAGATACACCGACGTGCAAATAAGAAAAATCGTCAAGCAGTGTCTCAAACTAGTTTGGAGCTATTTAAAAGTTTTAAACTGTACTATAAATATTTTAGACGTTAAAAATTTCGCCCACTTAAAAATTTTGGACGGTTTTATTTTCCGACACTTTTTTATTTTATTCAAAATAAAAACCGTAAGACATTTTCTGCATGTATATCGTAATGGAAATAAGGAAAGTTCACCGTGAAAACGGCTACTCTTCCACCGCAAACCGCGAAAGATTCGACCTGAAAAAAATCTATCTTTTTGACATACTGTCCAGAGATCTGTAAATTGCTTTTGATTGGTTGACTCTTTCGCGCGAAAATTCAAAATCGAACAACCAATCAGAGAGCTCGGAATCTAGAGTACAAAGGTCAGTGCGTCCTGCACATGAATATGAGAAGACTATAACTATTTCAAAATTCAAAGACATTAACAGCGACGCTGATCCTGAGAAGAGTTACCTCGCAATCATAGCAGATCCAGTAGCATTTATGCCAATGTTGGCCGCGACCAAGAACCTTTGATGCGGGTCCTGGGGTTGATCGTTCAAGATAACGCTATTTACAGAGCTTTGTTCTACTCTCACAGCTCTGAAAAGGAAGGAAAACTCATTTAATGTCTTGGTGAAAAAGGTAAGGTCTGCGTGCGAGGCCAAAGTCGCATCAGCTTGGCGATTTTCTGCTGTTTCCATAGGATTAGTACTTCTAGTCCACCGCAGGGATACACCCCCTCCCCCTCCCCAGTACTTAATTGGCCTGACCCATTTATACACCTGGGTGGAGAGAGGTACTGTGAAATTCAAGTATCTTGCCCGAGAACACAACGCAATGTC
The DNA here is from genome assembly GCF_964199315.1 of Orbicella franksi. Lineage (NCBI taxonomy): Eukaryota > Metazoa > Cnidaria > Anthozoa > Scleractinia > Merulinidae > Orbicella > Orbicella franksi. Next base: position 30,205,361 of record NC_138148.1, on the reverse strand, counting down.
CCCGGCCAGGGGTCGAGCCAACACCTCTCAGTGTGTAGTCCAGCCCGTTTTCTGTTAGGCCACTGCGCCCCCCTCTAGCTTCACGGAGACGGAAAACATGTAAATACAATGGATAGCAACACGCAGACTTTCTTACTTCAGCCGTCCTATGTTGGTCACACTGTAGAAGCCCATTTCAATGGGACTCTCAGGTCCTCGGAGAGTTACCTGTTAAAAATATGTTAAAATGTTAAATGATCGTGCAGCTTCAGTCAATTAAACATTAGACTTGATCATGAGAGTCCAGGTAAACAAGAAATGAAAATTACTTGGTGCTATCAAAAGGCCATTTTCGTATTCTCAGTATTGGGCTGAAACTAGCTTGTAATGGAGGCTTATGCGGGGAAATATCATTAAAAAGAGATGAATATCATTTGCATTTGAAAAGACTCCCCACGTTAGCCTCAAAATACGAAAATGGTCTATTCGCTGGAAATCACTCGAACTCCAGGGCTCAAAATCCAGGTATGTGATTAACAGAGTTTCCAGTGCACTGAACGGTACTGTTATTGTTAATATCATTATATTCATTATGACTGAATGACTGAGAAAATTACTTCATTGTGATTGCCTGACAACAGGCAAATTGTCCGTTAATTTTTTATTTCCACTGCAGTGCAAATTAACGCACGCAATTTCGTAACTTTCTCGGTCATATAGTAAATGAGTAATCGCATGAAAGCTCAAGCGATTAGGGATTTACACTACTCGTGGTATTTGAAAATTCTTGAAATATCACTCGTAGTGTAAACTATTAATTGCACTCGCATTCATTCGATCACCTATACAAATTCCCTGAAACAAACCGGTATAACATGGTTCTCGATTCTCATAACTTCACTTGTGTCATCCTCTTGGTTCTAAGGAACGGGAAATTTGTGATTTTAGATTTACGCAACAGTTTAACTCAAATGTTGCCTGCCCGTTTTGCTTTCACAATTTGAATAAAACGCATTTGGTCTGGATTTTTGGAAAGCACAGGTCTACCCCGTAGACTTTACCAGATTCAAGAATCATTTCTTACGGAAAGTTTCAGACAGAGCATTTCACCGGCGAAGCGCACACAACACACCCATGACGCGCACGTGATATTCACATGACTTGAGCGTGCCGCATTGTTACCTTGGTTACAACATCATTGCGAGGATCAGGCTCATTTTCAATCCATGGATCAATCCAGGCTGTGTTGTCATCAGCTGGTACACCCTCACCAGAGGAAGCATTCTGGTTAGCCATCTGTCGCAGGCAAACAGAAACTTCGGTTAAGTAGTGCGCTCTTTTGCTTCCGCGCAGTGAGACTCAGATTAATCTCGTGCTCAGATCTCTCGCTGTTTTTCTTGGCCGTGGGAAATCTGAGTTCCAGATCAGGTGCCACAGGTCATTTGCCATTATTTTTGTCACAAGGGTTGGAAGACTTCATTCTTTGCGCATTTTGCCCCTCCCCACCCCTGTACATTGACAAAACACTTTCATCTAACACAAGTTCGCATTTTACCATTTTCAACACTGAAAGGGGGAACACTTATTCTGTAGGTATTAAGTTATTATTTTATGTTTTTCAACACAACTTGTTCATGGTTGTAGGTAAAAAAGTGTGCTTCTGTTACCTTGGATGCTCGAGACTCTTCTTGAAATAGAGCAAAACCTTCGTCTATGAGCACTTGATTGATGTGCACGTCCTCCTCAGTGCTGGTGTCGTACAGATCCAAGTTAAGCACGTTCCTGACCAAGGAGTACACCTAGACAAACACATTATCATAATGTTACTGTTAAAGGCGCTACATCACGGTTTGCGCATCTTAAAAAGTTTATCCTGAATTTTTCAAGGTCGTTGTTCGTAATCCGTGTAAATCGTCTCCATCCTTAACCATCTCTGTTCCTTTATGGTTTATTATCATCTCTTTGATGTTTTTCTATCCTAGTGACCTACTATTTTCAGGATTCCTTTAATTTAAAGGTAATTTTGTATGTGGCCAAAATAACTCAAAATACGGTGACTGAGCTTCTTTAAGCACCCAAATGGTTAAGGCATTGGTCTTAAGATCGAGTCTAGTCAGATTCTTTGTTGTTGTGCAGTACGTGGAAAACTTAGGCAAGACAGGTTGGGGGGGCAGGGAGGGGGGGTGACGAGATCTTTTTTTCAAGGAGAGAGGTGCCCTCTGCGACATCCATCACACAGTTTACTTAACTACCAGCGCGTGACCACCATAGATACAAAGTTACAATGGGTTATTCATTTCACAATAAATAGCTACCACGAAAATGCAGTTATATAAATCAAGAACAACTGTATGAAGAAAGCAATACCTTAGCAGCTAGTTTCTTGTTTTCTGTAAGCTGTATAAACCGTTGAGTGGCTCTGGGAGACCATGCGCCCACAGGACAATGGGCAAAGGGCATGGGGGCAACTTCACATAGTCTACACTCAAATGCCTGAAACAAAGAAAAAGAAATATCACTCAAAAAATTGCAAGAACTAAAGGGACTAAAGAAGCCAAAAGTGATTGAGGGCTGATTTTCTTACAACAAAAATTGGGTCTGTAGTAATTTCTGTTGAAAAAAAAAGTTAAAAAAGTAGTTTCTCTTCCATTTACGTGAAAACAAAGGATTCGTTTACTGAAAGGTTGTTATTTGCGCCCGAAAATTCACATTTGAGCAACAACCAATCAGATCTCTGTGAAGCTACGTCAGCACAATGGAATTTTCGAGTCCTGTCTCACACTGTACACACCTGAAAAGGAAGGTTCATAAATTCCCTCTTCATTTTCTTCAGATGACCAAGCTTGACCACTCCTTCGTTGCCAAAGTCCAGGTAAAGAACCTAGAAACATTTAAAATACGTGTTAGAAAAACTGATAAAAAGTACATCTTCTCCTTGTACAAAGTGATCACAAACAAACGTTCAGCGGAATCCCAATTTTTCGAAGCTCCAAAGGGAAACGAAAACAGGCCACAATAGTTTTCTCGGTATTAGAATGGAACTAGCGTGCAACCGAGGCTAATGCAGGGAGTCTTTTCAAATGCAAATGACATTAATCTCTTTTTAATGATATTCTCCCGAACGAGCCTCCACTGCAAGCTAGTTCCAGTCCAATACCGAGAATAGGAATACGGTCTATTGGTTGAGAAATCGGGGGGAAAATAACAGTGTTCGACGGAAAGGGGGAAACGACGCTTTGGTTCGAGTTGTCGGGAGATTAAAAAAATCGAAGATTCGAGAAATCAGTTTTCCACTCTAGTTTCTTAAAACATCTTGACCACGTTCCAACCATATTATGCCATCTTTGGAAGCTTAATTTGCAGTTTAGTTATCAAGATGGACAGCGTTCCATGAACTATCTTTATTTCTCATCTTACTGTTGCAACTGTCCACGAACGGACCCTCAGTGTGTTTGGACGCTGTCGAGCAGCACTTTCATGTGGTACTGTTTATTGTGCTGTACAAGGTGGTTCTAACTTTTGAGTTTATGGATGAAACCCTAGTGTGAGACCATTCAAATGAAAGCTATTAAGCAGTACTTTCATGTGGTACTGTTTATTACGCTGTACAAGGTGGTTCTTACTCTTGAGTCTGAATGAAATTCTAGTGTGTGGCCATTCAAATGGAACCTGTCGAGTAGTACTTTCATGTAATGATGTCTATTGCAATGTGGTTCTGACTCTTACAGATAAGCTTACAGTTAACACCTGGTGTATGACCATGTAAATGAAAGCTACTAAGCAGTACTTGATTACCAAACATCCACACCCAACTATAACTTTCCGTCACTTCTTTAGGAAAGGTGCATTCTACCTAAGTAAATTTTATTTAGCACACGACAGCGGCTGGCAAAAACCCCCCTTGACGTACCTCCACACTAAGAAATTTTCCATCATGGATGGCCAGGATTCTGGCTCTGTAGAACAATTCATCTTCAGCGTATAAAGCCAGACATAGTGTGCCAACAGAGAGGTCCCTTTTTTCAATGCGCTAAAAAAAATATATAAAAAGTAAAAGGTAAAGTCTGCATACGAGCCAAGTGGCCCATCAGGACGAAGCTAACCCCGGTTTCTGTAGCATGACCATGTACCGCGCATGTCTCTAAACAACCAAACGTCTATCATAAGCCCAAAGCGAACAATTTTGACTTACACATGTAGCTTCATCGGTGCATTTGGTTCGACTGATCAAAATCGTTAGGGTGAGGGTTGCAAAATGAACGCGACAATGAGCACCTCGTGGACATTCTACCATTTACTCGAGACCCAGCCGTACCTGCTGTGGTAAAAACTCTAGTTTCTTGAGCGCTCTCCAAACTTCCCAGGTGTATTAAAACTCAATGATGCACAGATAGAAGAACAAATCCACTGTTTTATCACATTGCCAGCTTCAAAGCAAAGAGTCAATCTCCAAAGGACCCAGAGAAATTATAATTGAGCCATCTTGTTCTGAGGTATGTGCTATTTTCAGCAATCATGTTAACAAAGGCAACCACACGGACACAGTACTGCTTAAGTCTTGTACTTTCAAGTGACTGGCTGTATTGCTGTGATTATGTGATGTCAGGAAAATCTGGCCTGGATGGGATGCAAGTCCCTTAAGGTTATGATGGGAGTTCCCTATGTTCCCTGTGTTCCCTGTGGGAGTTCCCTAGGATTGGAAGCGAGTCTGTTTAGGTTACCTTGGGAGACCTCATAGGCTGAGGTGCATCTCTATGAAAAGGGAGGTGAGTACTCTCAGGTATAGGGTGGAACTGCTCGGGCTCACTAATTCTCCTCTGAAAATTAACTTCAAGTAAACTAAGAAGATGAAGCTTAAGGTTGTGCTGGTTTTACAAGTATTTGTAGTACTTAACAAATATTTGTAGTATTTAACAAGTATTCCACCAGTGTGCATTGGATATCAGATGGTAGCCAACAAGGTGCATAACGTGGTATAAATTGTTTTATTAAAAATGTCCCTGAGATATACTAGGAAAGTTAAACTAAAATAAAAATAAAAAACTTAATGCCAAAAAAATGTATTTTTAGAGCATGGTATAATGGCTCATAATCCATGATGGCTCTGCCAATGAAAACTCTTGAACTGCATCATACAGTGGTACAGTTTTTAATAATATGTTATTTTTGGGTGAGCAGGGATGTGCAATGGTTAGAGCGCTTACCTCCCACCAATGTGGCCTGGGTTTGATTCCCCCTGCGTTCCATTTGTGGGTCAAGTTTGTTGTTGGTTTTCGCCTTGCTCTGAGGGGTTTCCTCCAGGTACTCCTTTTTTCTTTCCTCCACAAAATAAATCATCTCCAAATTCCAATTCAACCAGGATAGAGGACCTGCATAAAAACCAGTTAGGGCTGATGTGGCTTCCTCTCTAAATATTGTAATTACTTTTTTATTAATTTCTGTTCATTTAGAATCCTGCATTCACACCAGAAAAGGATATTGATTTTAAGTCACAAGTGTCATCATTTAGTGCCCTTGGATTAAGAGAGGATGTTCTGAAGGCTTTGTACAATATTAAAGTAACTAACCCCACCGTCATTCAGGTGTGTATTACACTACTGCCAGTCATTCTGTAATCCAATTTAAGTTATGCTTTATGCTTGTGCACATACTACTAAGAGAAATGGTTGTCTTGGTGACATCTACATATGATCATCAACAGAGCTGGATTTATAGAACGTATAATTTTCCTTACAGATGGTGACAATTCCACCAATACTAAGAAGAGAACATGTCCTCTGTGCAGCGCAAACAGGTTGGTTTAAATGAAGTGCTATTTGTGCCGACTTTTAGAATTTGAAATTTATTTTGCTCAAAATTGGTTGTTTTCTTATTTGCTGTAATGTCAAACCTCACATGTATGCTTACCATATTTGTAGATCTTGGTATAATAGCTCATAATCCATGATGGCTAGGCCAATGAAAACTCTCGAATTGCATTATCCAATGATCCAGTTTTTAATAATAAATTATATACAAAAGTGTAGTCCTATAGATACAATAATTGCATAATAATTATAGAAACATGTGGTGATCACTTAGATAAAATCTTCTGCATCTGTTACATGCCTGGGACAGTATTCAAATTATCATTTATGACTCAACTCCTTCCATGTGTGGAACAATTGTGACCAAACTACACTTAAATGATTTGTTCCTTTTGAGCCAAGTGGCTCATCAGGCTGGCACTTATCTCTGATTTGTATGGAGCATGAAGCAACTAGAAGTATTTCTACTCACCCTGGATGAGATGCTAGTTCATTGCAGGGTTAACCTCAGCATTAAATTTGTGGGTGCCCAGTTATACACCTGTGTGGAGAGAGGCACGTGAGAGTAAAGTGTCTTGCCCAACAACACAACACAACGCCCCTGGCCAGGGCTGGAACCAGGACCACTTGATCTGTTATTGTGTGCATTAACCATGAGGCCACCATGCCTCCTCTAGTAGTCGCTAGTAGTTGTAGTAGTCTCGTATAATATTTATTTTGCATTGTGATCACAGGAACTGGGAAGACTCTGACATATTTGGCACCAATAGTACATCATCTGAGAGAGGATGAAAGAACACATGGTGTGATAACGCGCCTCAAAAGACCAAGAGCTTGTATTGTCGTACCATGCAGGGAACTCGCTGTGCAGGTTTTAGTAAGTGATACGATGTATCTCAACTTGGTTACAGGGATTGAAAGGGTTGGAGTTATACATGTAATTGATTGAAAGCCAGCGAGACCTCAAATTGATATTTAGCTAAAGGCAAAAATTGCAGGGAAAAGGAAACAAGCAAAATTGCAGAAGACCGTTCTATCTTTATTTCATTTCAGACCATGTGACATTACTCTTAAGAATTATTTTGTTGAGATTCAAAAATGTTTGCTTGGAAATAAATGAAAAAGCTTCAGATGACTGTAGAGAAAGTATCAATTCTCTATAGAACATCACATGATCTGAAAATTATTAATAGTCAATTTACCTGGTTTTGATTGACAAGTGAAATGGCAAGTAAATGGCATTTAAAAATTTTAAAAAAATACAAATATATTTAGAGAGGAAGCTACATCAGCCTCCCCCGGAGAGAAACCCAATGGCAAAAGCAAGGTGACAACCAACAACAAACTCAACCCACATATGGCATTGAGCCAGAATTGAATCTGGGCCACATTGGTGGGAGGCGAGTGCTTTCACCACTGTGCCATCCTTGCTCCCTGCTGGAAAGAGATACAACTTCCCAGCAACTTGATGAAAAGCGTTTTGCTTAAGGACACTTTAACATCAAGGGTTCTGTTTACTGTAGTACAGTGCATTTTTTTTTTTGCCTTGTGCATCAATATGTGCAAATTCAGCCGCTGGGCAGAGTGTTGCCATTGCTGTATTAACATGACTTGTACAGTTGTCTTACCATGTTGTATTCTGCAGGAAGTTGCTAAGTCATTGAGTCATCATGCACGTTTCAAATCAGTCGGGATCATTGGAGGACGAAAGAAGGTAAGGAAGTTATAATTATACCAACTCTGGATGAACATAGCTAATAATTATTGAAAGGCTGAGTGAAATTAATAATTTATATCACACATGGTTTTTAAAACTTATAACTTTTTAAATGTCCTTTTTCAGTCAATTTTGAGTCCAATATGGTTTGCAGTATAAGGGACAAAATCAGTGTGTCTGAGTTTTTTCTTTGAATTTTTTTATTGTAGAAATTTATGAAGGTAGATCTTCAGTCTCCAGTGGATCTTGTCGTTGGTACACCAGGGACATTGCTTCAATTCTGCGAAAAAGGTATAGAACCTTTTGAAGTTCTTTCAAAGTTTAACTGCCCAGGTTTAATCCATCTCTTGTCATTTTTCTGTGCATACACCGTCACTCAGAAAAACTGAAATGTTTAAAGTTGCTTTTGAACTCTTATTTTATATGTATTTGAACAGTGTGTCTGATGACGAATTAGGTTTTTTTTTTAAATTCTTTATTTTGTCTTTTAGAACTTTAGATATCTAACAGCGATTAGTGTAATCTATATACTTTGAATTCTTTTTTTTTACTAATACATTTATATAGCTCGGCGATCACTTTTCATAAGGGGTTATAGACCCCTTTGTGTAGCATCTACATGGGTTATAATTTTATTTCTTGTTTTTCGTTAAATATTATTGTGATATATTGTAATAAATGGCAAACTGCTTTTTACTTCAGCTCGTTTATTCTTCTCGGATTTGTCTTACCTGGTGATCGATGAAGCCGACACCATGTTTGACGGCCATTTCAAACGGGACACTATGGACCTTCTTCAATCGATCTCTGTAAGTAGAACTACTTTGCTTGCAAAAAACAAATCCGGACGATTGAAATTTCGGACAAAAAAGTGTCACCGTCCAAAAATAACACATTGAAAATAACACCGTCCGGAATTTTTAAGCGTCCGAAATATTTACAGTACAGTATAAAACTTTTAAGTAGCTCTAAAACTAATACTTGAGTCCTTGTTTCCTTTATGTTGCGAACTCTAGTTGAGACACTGCCTGAGGTACGTAAAGGCTTGATAGAATTTTTCTTATTTTCCCGTCGGTGTATCATTAAAACCTTGAGGGTGCAGTAAAATTATCATTTTCACAGATGTTGTTTCAGTCTAAAACGTGTTTTGTAGGCGTAAATTTACATTAGCTATGTTTCAGAAGAGTCCGAAATTTTTTCCGAGATTTGTCCGAAATGAGATAAAAATTAAGTCCGAAAATTAAGCGTCCGAGATTTTTTGCAAGTAATGTCGATCCGTGACCCATGACATTTACCCGCGAACCACGCCGTCTACCCGGGACCTGCACTATCCACCCGCGACCCGCGAAGATTTGATACTCCCGTTTTGAGTACCCAGTTTAAAAAGGGGTTTACTAACCTCTTCTGTAGCATATTAGCTTGGTACAATATAAAGGCGCTTTTTGGACTACTTTTTGTACGGTTAAAAAAGTCCTGGACTCTACTGTTGTTACTGTTGCACTGGTTTGAAAGTCAAGTGTTTCAGGAGCGGATCTAGGGGAAGGTGCAGGGGGTGCGCACCCCCCCCGCCCCAAGCCCCTGAGATGACATGCGGCTTTATAAAGTTTGTTTACCTCACCAGTCAGTTACGCTTTTCATTAGTGGTGCACCCCCTCCTAAGAAAACCCCTGGATACGACCCTGTGTTTGGTGTCGGTCGGTTGTAATTCGACTTTTCTTTCAGATACGAGAAGAAAAACCACCGCCTCTGGGAGAAATGCCAAAAGACGCACAAGTTACTATTGTTGGTGCAACAATGCCAGAAGAATTATTAGTCGACACTCTCCAAGACATGTTACCGGTAAGATGCAGTCTCTATACACCAGAACAGTTGGGTTTTCAGTTGGTATTTATCGTTCGTTTTTCCAATGAATTTTCAAGTTTTATTGTTTACTTTGGTGTATTAATTCCTGGGTAAAGAAATGCTTACATCTTGCTGTAAAGATTTCGGACTGAAATCCTGCTTTAAACTCAACTACGCTTTACGCCGGCTTTGTGTTTTCCCGCGCGTCGTGAAGGCCTGATGTTTCCCCGTGCTTTGCGCTGGTGACGGGCGCTGGCGACATGTTTTCCCGCGCTTTAGAAACTTTTTTTTTATGCTGTTTCTACTGGTTTGCGTTGAATTCAAGCCTTGATTGGTTGACTGTGGTGATTGCTTTAGGTTAATTCCTAGACTACTTTTAAAGTTCATAAACTTGGTTTCACTTTTAGCGCTTAAAAATCTGTACGTCTGGTCTTCATCGAGTCCTGCCTCATATTAGGCACAAGTTCGTGAAACTCAAACAGGAAGAAAAAGCAGGTAAGGAAAAATTTCGTTTAACAAGTACTGTGGAACGATGCCCACTTAAGGGGGGAAACCGTCGATCAAAAATTGCAGTGGATGTGAGTGTACGGGGAACATGGAGAATCTAACGTGTAACAACTCACGGAAGATTCGAGTTCTTAAGTATTTGTGAATTAAAAACTAAGGTACTAGGTAAAAGAATTTCCTGATCGCACTTGAGGGAAATAGCGTCGCTAGGAAAGCCACAATTAAGGTTTTCATTTTTCCATACCTTTGTCTGTAACACCGAGTTATAATTCCCAGGAAAATTAGAGACATTTGTACGAAAAATCAAAAGTACAATTCCTCGCCTCACACCAAATCTATGTTCTTCAAATTTGACCAAAAAAACCTTCTGCTGGGTATCTTTTTCTTGTAACTCATAAAATACTCAGAAAGTCAATCACTCCCCACTTACTGGGCATTGAACTTTAACCTTTACCCAGACATTTGCGGCAATTTTTGCTGTGTTCGCCACCGAAGCAAGATGGCGTCAGAAAACGTGGAAAAGGTCTATTAGATTATAACTACCTCCTGTGATCTCCGTAATGTACTGGCTGCGTACTATATAACAATTGTGTGGTTACCTGTAACATACTACGATGCCTGTAAAGATAGTTTTGTTGTTGTTTTGTGTTTCGCAGACAAACTTTTAAGACTCCTGAGAAATGATCTTCATGACCCCAGTCAGCGAACCATTGTATTCTGTAACACGACAGAAAGCTGTGACTTTGTGGGGCATTTTCTAACGGATAAACGCATCAAGTTTATTCGCCTACACAGCAGTCTACCTTCTAAGGTAATCATAAAATCACAAGCGTACAGGAAAGTAGTGTAGACAATCGTATGAAAGCTCGAGCAACTTAAGATTTACACTATTCTTACATGAGAGGCGGAAATTTATAGACCCAGAAAATACCATGTTTCATACCATGCCATAGAAAATACAGCCAATCAGAATACAGGAGGGCCGTTGTATATTCGACAATATTATATATTCAACCTTCCCATCATGCGCTGATTGATTGCGCATCATTGATTGCACTGTCTTTCTGTATTCATTGTATTCTGTATTCACTGTGTTCATTGATTGCATTGTATTTTCTATGGTACTTGTCACTTGTATTTTCTCGGTATACACACTCGTCTAAAGGCTCGTGTCTATACCGAGAAAATACAAGAGACTCGTGGGTTATTCCACGGTATACCACGATAGAACGTTGCATAACTAATATGCATGTATAGTGCCATGCGGAATGCACTTTGTTTGTGTGTTTATTTGTTTGATTGTTTATTTATCTATTTATTGATTTTCTTATTAGTTGTTTCATTGCTAACAGTTTGCGAGTGTCATTTTTTCAGTCTTATTTATCATCTCTGCAAATATGAATTTGCTCCATCCGTTTATCATTGAATGTCGAGTTATATCTTTTTCCTCTGTGTTGTAGGTTAGAGGCGAACTATTCGACGCGTTTCAAGAAGGAAAAACCAAAATTCTCGTGTGTACAGATGTGGCGTCGAGAGGTGTGGATCCTGATGTGAGTATGAACGAAAATAGAACTCACCCTCCCTCCTTCCTTTACAAGGGAATGGAGACCTTTAGTTTGAACAAGGAGGGGAGAGCGCACGCGTGTGTGAACCAGTGTCATTTGGCGCGAAAAACGCAAGCGCCATCACTCTACTGCGACTCCATGAAAACGATGTAGATTGTGCAAACAAGAAAAAAAATTGAAAGGCAGGTAAGCTCTCATATTACTTGCAAAACGTTCGGACGATTTTAATTAAGTGTCAGAAAATGACACCGTCCGAAATATTTGTGTAACTAAGCACACAATTGTAAAATAGCCTATTGGGTGAACTGCTTAAGATAACTAAAAAGCTGATCGAGCTGAGACGATCTTTCCTCTAGACACGTGAAGGTGGAAACACTTGAAGGCGTCATATTCACTCGAACTTGAATGTGTTTTCACAGGTGACCCATGTGATCAACTTTGACTTTCCCACGTCAATCGTAGACTATATTCACCGTGTGGGCAGGACTGGCCGCGTGAAGACTGAGGCGACTCGGAAAGGTGTCTCAGTTGCAACAAGTTTGCTCACCCATAACAGGGATGTCAGAATGGCGAAAACAATTGAGGTTGGATAGTTGTGTTACTTATTTCAGATTTTAATTAACGTAATAGGAGAATCTTTGTTTACAATATTTGCGTCATTAGCATAAGCGATACAGTTTCTGACGGAGATACAAAACGTTACTTACTTACTTACTTAATCCTCTTCGTTCCTAAGTGGAACATAGGTCCTCAACTAGCGCGCGCCACCTAACCCTATTTTGTGCAGTGCCTTTTGCCTCATTCCACGTAACATGCTTCGCCGCCAACTCTGCCATTCTCGTGCGCCTCCAGCTGTTTTGGGGTCTCCCTCTCTTTCGCTTCCCCTGTGGGTTCCACTCTAGTGCCCTCTTGACTACGTGTCCATCTGGTTTCCTCAGTGTGTGGCCGATCCAGCCCCAAGCTCTCTGTCTTATCTCTTCCTCTATCGGTCGTTGCCCTGTTTGACTCCAAAGGTCCTTGTTGCTGATTTTTCTAGGCCACCAAATCCGCAAGATGTTCCTCAGGCTCTTATTGATAAACACTTGCAACTTCTGCTCCAATCCCTTGGTCAGCCTCCAAGTTTCAGAACCATACAAGAGCACCGCCTTCACATTTGTCCCAAAGACTCTCAGCTTGGTCTTGGTTGTTAGTGCCGTGGATCGCCATATTGGTCTCAGCATCGCAAATGCCTGTCTTGCCTTTCCAATTCGTGCCTGAATGTCCTCGTCAGTGCCTCCCTTCTTGCTTACAATGCTCCCAAGGTATGTGAACTCATCCACTTCCTCAACCCGCTTCCCAGCTACCGACACAACATCACCACGTTTGGTACCAATACGCATCAGCTTTGTCTTGGTGGCATTGATCTTCAGGCCTACCTTCACACTTTGTACCTCCAAGGCTCGTGTCTTATCCCTCATATCCTGTATTCTGTGTGACAGTAGGGCCAGATCATCGGCAAAGTCAAGATCTTCTAATGATGTCGTAAAGGTCCACTGAATACCTCTTTTCCTGTCAAAGGCTGTCCTCGTCACCCAATCCAGGGCGACCAGAAACAGCAAGGGAGATAGCAGGCAGCCTTGTCTTACCCCGGTCCTCATATCCAATGGTTGAGTCTTCTGTCCATTGTGTACCACCTGTGCGGAGAAACCCTCATAGAGAACTCTGATGATGGTGACTATCTTGTCAGGCAACCCGAAGTGCCGCAACAACCTCCACAAAACATCTCTACTGATACTATCGAAGGCCTTCTCAAAATCGATAAAGTTGATGTACAAGGAGGACTGCCACTCGATACTCTGTTCTATAATAATCCGCAGTGTTGCTATTTGATCCGTGCAGCTTCGACCTGCTCGAAAGCCCGCCTGTTCCTCTCTCAGCTTTTCGTCCAACGCAATCTTGATGCGCTCCAGGATCACTCTGCAAAACACCTTACTTGCCATGTTCAGCAACATAATGCCACGCCAGTTTTTACAGTAGCTCAAATCACCTTTCTTGGGCAGCTTGATTAGCAGACCTTTTCTCCACTCCTCTGGTATCTTCTCCTCATTCCATATCCTGTTGTAGAGGCCCAGGAGAACCTCCTCTGATGTGTCCCCTCCCGCCTTAATTGCCTCTGGTGGAATATTGTCACATCCTGCAGCCTTCCCGTTTTTTAACTTCTTTATAGCATTCTTGATTTCAATACGTGTAACGTGACCTGTCCTGATGTTAAGCTCGTCATTTGGCTCCACCTCTGGCGGGTTGATCGGCTCCTCATGGTTAAGCACTGTTTGAAAGTGCTCCCTCCACCGGTGCATCTCCTCCTCTGCTGTCCTGAGCAACACGCCTGCCTCATTTCTCACTGGCTTACAAGTATTCTGGATCCTCCCACTTAGCTTTCTAGTGATCTCGTACAAAGTCCTTGCATCACCTCTCTTTCCAGCCTCCTCAGCTCTCTCAGCTTCTGCTTCCACATACGCCCTCTTGTCTCTCCTACACCTCCTCTTCACCTCCCTATTTAACTCTTGATATCTTTTACTTGCCTCTCTCTTCTGGTTTCTTGTTCTGGCCATGTTTATGGTGTTTTTTGCCACCTTTCGCTGCTCGATTAACTCCCAAGTCTCCTTGCTGATCCACTCCTTCCTGTTTGCCTTTGCCCTACCCAGCACCTGCTCGCAGGTCTCCACATAACCTTGTTCAATCTGCCTCCATTCATCATCCACTGACAGTTCCTCCTCCTCCATCAACTGCTGCAGACCCTCAAATCTGTTATGCAGTGCTAGCTGGCATACAAAACGTTAGTTCTGACTAATTAAAGGGCACAACACGATTAACTGTCCTAAGGAATTTGAAGCCGATGTATTGAATGCTTTTTGTGCGACGCGGGTTTAAAAACTCAAAATTTTACAAATAATGTATGAGCTGATTAGCGCTTTTGTCACCCAGAAATTTTTCAGTTTTTGAAAGTTAATTTCTCCTCCAATATTTCACCCAAAGAGAATTTCACCAAGGTCTTTAAATGTTTGTAGTCAATTCGTGTCTAGCGTGATGCCTTCTCTGCGCCAAGTGGTATGTTAATGGCGAACAATTAATGTTAACAATGACGTCAGCAAAGATTCTCCTATACCCGTCTAATAGCGTACATTCCCTCTTCAACTGCTGACCGAGGAGCTGGCAGATTCATGTACGAACACACAGTCGTCAACGGCAAAATTCAACGCACTTTGGGTTTCCGATATATTGAATTTTGTAAGCGTTTTTAAGTGCAATGGGTAAAAATGTCTATTCTGTGGTAATCCAAAATGCGAGGCAATACAGCTGATCGATAACAAGAACTAAAATTTCGTTGCATATTCCGCGTACAAAACAGTAAATTGCGTACATTTTGGCTTGAAAGTGGGGCATTTCACAAATTTGAGACACTATTGAGGGAGCACGCGCATGCGCAGCGCGTTTGACCGCTGGCTCCGTTTCGGGCGCAGTTTAACTATCGTAGCATCCTATGTGTTTACAGGAAGCGGCCTTAAAACAGCGACGTCTGGACAACATTGAGATGCGACCCAAGCCCCCCGCCGCCGAGACTGTCCCAAGGAAAACACGGGAAGACAAAGAGACTGGTTCTAAAAGGATTGTTTTAGATGAATACAGCGAGGAGGAGAACGAAGAGGGCGATGTCCAGGTCACGTGATATTAAAGTTCGTTGACTGACAGATAAATACAATTGTCGTGAACGTTTGGTATTTATGAATTACTGGCTGAACTCCCTAGAAACTTATTGCGCTTCTGGGCCGGGTTGTTCAAAGTCCGATTAAGCTAACCCAGGATTAGTAAGAACTTTTAATTTAGGTTTGTATTTTTTCCGTGAGGGTTTCTGTTTTTGTTGCTTGCCCGTCAGTTTTGAGTTTGAAGAATCTCAAACTACGCTAAACATAGGCAGTGAAAATCATTTTTACACAAGAAAAATTAAATACTTCGGTTAACTTTTAATCCTGGGTTAACGTTAACCGGCTTTCGAACAACCCGGCTGAAGGAAAAAGAGAAAGATTTTATTAATACTCGGTTCTTCCAAAGCGGCCATGAAGGACAAACTGATCAAATGGTAACAATAAAGAGCATTTTATATACCGTAGATAGTTTGTTTTTTTTTAATTGTTCTGGTAACATCTGTCGATTGCATGGAGTCTTGGACTCCAGCTCTGAACACTCTCTCCCGAGCTTTTCTTACTCTTGCAAACAAGTCGCTCGTGTTACGTGGCTCTGAAGACAGAAAACGTTATCCGTTTTTGTAGTCACTGGCCTTAGCCAGTCACATCTATGTCGTACATACATCATCGGATGTGTAAGTAAGTAAGATAGTCCGTGACTTTTCGGAAGGTTTTCGGACCAATCTCACGATTATTTTTGTCTTGGCGACACGACGGGAATCGGCGAAAGTTTCTCTGTCCACTGCCGTTCCCGTCCTGGCATTTCCGTCCTCGCCTTGTAGGGTCCGGCCTATTGTTGCGCACAGTGATTCAGGGAACAGATATGCCAAGCACTCAAATTTTAAAACAAGTTGTAATAAAACTTAATTTTTTTGTTAAAATAATAGAAAGATCCAGTTCATTCTGGAGTTCTGCAGTTTCTAAGCATTATCGTGCTCGCCGTTATAAAACTGAATTTGAAGCGGAATGTGGCGTTCAAAATCAACACTTGTTCAAGTTATGATTAAGTCCTTATGAAAAGCTTCCTTAGAATTTGCTTGAAGTTCATTTCTTGCGTCGCTTATTTCAATTTGGTCACTGTTATCGCGGTCTTCAGAACGTTGATTTTGAAATGCTTTTTTCGTGTACATCACTTTGCGATTACTCATGTCTTCCGCTGCCGAAATCTTTCTTCTCTTTCGAGAAAATTTTTGCCAAACGTAGGCAAGCAATCTTTTGTCGAGGACCATGTATTCAAATGGCACTACGGTGAAACTGGAATAAGCTAACGAGTGCGACCAGAGATAAGTGCAATGCACGGTTAAGGAGGAAAACATGTTTCTCAGCAGTACCATGATTGCAAACATCACCCAGCAACTGAGATACGTTACAACCATTGCCGCGCAAATTCTTGTTAGCTTAACTTCTCTTTTCACGCCTACAGCGCCGAGCACGGACCGAAGATGAGCCGAGTGCTCTTGTACATACTTAACGATTGCGTAAAACCTGTAAAACACAACGGCGAGGGAAGGAACTATCCACAATGTCACAATGGCGAGCATGACCGATTTCCCGGTTAGTGCTCCCGAAGGGATCTCCCTACCCGGACTGAGGCATACATGTTCGCTCCGTGCCGCAGTCAACACATGCCCGCTACCTCCGGCTGCGGCGGTACAAATTGCAAACAGCCAGATGAAGACGAGGTGGTATACAGTCTTCCTGAGGGTTATCTCACGGAACGGCGCACGACAAATGGCGTCATAGCGGTCAATACTGATGGCAGCCAGTGTCATGATGTTAACAGCAAAGCTCGCGAACATGGTAAAGAACCTGGCTAAACACACTCCGTTGTCCGCCAGGCTTGAGTCGCCATTGATAGCTCTCATGTGCAGTGGAAGACTGATCAAACATGCGATCAGATCCACGAGTGCAAAATTGGTGATCAGTATTTTATCGGGCGTTAGACCTCCACGGCGATTTTTGAAGATGAATGCTAGAATGATCGAATTCGCGATGATCCCAAGAAAACAAGAAGTTCCTAAAACGGCATTTTGTACTGCTAATCCCAGACATTGCTGATCCGGTTTTCCATTACCCGATTCTCCAAGTGAAAAAGTATGATTCACAAAGAAGGACATCTTTACTCTTGCTTCTTTGCGTGTTTCTGTCGGTAGACTTCGCTAAAACACTGATCAAATCTAAGTTGATGCACCTGCCGCTGAATGATTGGGCAAAAATTCATAAATGGAAATAGTCATTGAAAAGGCTGTGGGTTCAATTACTAATCAACTGGTTAGTTTTTTTTTTTTTTTGTCGTTTTTCATCACATAGAACGCGCGTACGAGTGAAGTTTCTAGATGGGTTAAACAAAACAAAAAAGACTTGACAAATATTGAGATTTACATCCATAGAGAGGTTCTGTTGTTTCAGGAATAATTAAAACACACCTTAGCTTTTCTGTGTAATTTCGCAGCCTATTGCCTATTTAGCCGGGTCAAGATTGGTGAATAGGTTTTAAAACAAAAAGGACTTGTCAAGGTTATGTTAATTGCTTGAAATAGGATAAAAACGCAAAATCTTTGTGATCAGCGTAAATTTATCTCGCAGTAAGTGTTCCAATAGTCGTTATACTTTGCCGGCTGCGAAAATGAAATTATGGTCGGGTTAATGGATTCCGGATGGTGATTTCCCACACTTAATTGTATGATGTTTGCGCTCTCTTTGCCTCAAGCCCAATCCATTGGTTGTTAAAAGTAATGATATTGAATTGTTGACTCTTCATGTTAGCGTCCGATTGAAAGGTGGTTTTCGTATGTGATGTTAAGTGGCACATAAATCTTCGTGCAAGAAATATTAGATGGCATAAAAAATAGCAATTTACACACTTTGTGTGGAAAATGCGTCTACAGTCACGCTACTGCTGTATCATCAATTCCAGTCCCTGAACTTGGTAATAGGACCTTATTATGTATATTAATCGTATGTTTTTTGCCAGAACATGCTGCAAAAAATCTGAACATTTCATCCTTCTCGGTTCTTTGAAATTGCGACTATAGAATGTTCCAAAAACTGACTCGGTATAGTCTACACTTCATTAAGGATTTTTATTTAAGTGCGGACTTCATTAGTACAGCCGTCAGTGACGCACGCGATTAGTCTTTTCGTGCGTGGATACTATCCATGGTTGCCCTAGAAATCACCTTTCAAAATTCCCTGACTTTTCCCTGATAAAAATCCAATTTCCCTGACCAAGTAAACACAGAATATCAGACACAGAAGCGGTTTCTAGCCTCATTTTACAGCCATCCTTTGCAATCGATCATTAAGACCGATAAGTTTTCAATCAATGACTCCAAATGGTCCTTCCAGCCTTTAATGACATTAAATCAGCCATGTGAAATTATTTCAATTTTCCCCGACTTCTCTTCAAATTGCCAATTTTCCTTGGTTCAAAATAAAATTCTCTGACTTTTCCCTGACCTTGAAGAAAATTTTTCCCTGACCATTTCCTGCCCTGTGGCAACTGTTGGTTTTCCTTTCTTTTAAGTCCTCGAAACCGTGCGTTTATTATACGTATTCCTTGAAATTTGGAATTGTGAATCCTATTCTGAGCCCTTTTTGTAATCGATTTGTTTTTTCGTTACAGTTTGAAAAATCTAAGTTCAGGATATTGTTTTAGTTCAGGATGAGTTTTATTTGGATGCCTTCTTAGCGATTCGGACAAATAAAATTAAAATCGAGAAACTTAAATCTAAGTCACAAATAAATATGTAAGAAAGCCACCTAATGTAGCTAACGTCCTAAATGAAAGTAATGTAAGATATTAATAAGTTGTAAATAATGTCAATATTGTAAGTTTTGTTAGTATTGTTACATCGTAAGTTGTGTTAGCACTGTGAGAAGAGCAGGTGATTTTTGTATAAAAAAATAAAACTTTTGTCTTTTTTTAAGAATGAGCTAATGTAACTATTGACACGTCAGTGAACGTTTGATTTCTACCATTCTGCTGCGATATGCTTTCACATTTTGATTCGCATTGAAGGCAGCTTCCCAGTGAACAGATTAACTTCTTATTTATACCACTCTCCTTTCAACAGAAATCTCTCAATTTTTATTAATGAATTTCTCTCTCAAATACTTAACTCAACTTGACAATGTACAATATCAACGTGAAAATATATGGCTTGATAAATTTCTAAAGACCATAAAACCCTTCATTCCAGTTAATCTGTAGTCGCACACGCAACCAATCACATAACGAAACAACAATTCAACTTTACAACAATAATAATTTACATTTTCTTCTTCCTCGCATATCGCGCGTGGGCTGCGAGCGTTCCTTCCTCTCTGTGGATCGTCGCGCGAGAAGAGAGAAACTCGCGAGAAAGTTGGCCTACTCTCGCACGTTTTCCCTTCAAGTTCGAGGTTTGCATTGACATTCGTGACTTGTCGAAGGTTACGTCAACTAGGAGAATAACACCGAAATCACCCGGCTTAATAAGTTATTAAGATAGGGCGTCCATTTTACAGTAGCATCAAATGTCCTTGAAAATGGTTGCTCCTTATTGCTTGTAGTGGTACTGAGCACACCACTACTTCAAATATAGGATGCATTGCTGATTCTCTCTGCGATAGAGTTTCCATTGTTTTCTCGCCCATTTGATAATTAGACCCTTTGGAATATAGAAAGGTAGGTAAAATGTTGATAAAAATTGCAAAACCAACTGTTAAAAATACAATCTGCTCACCTATCAACATCTGACAAAGATAAACAGAATAACATGACGTTACGGCGGTCATGTTGACGTGCTAGCTAACTGCGAAAATAGTGTTTGGAAAATTTGTCCTGATACAGTTGTATCGAGAAAAGTTGTCCTACAAAAGAATTAAGGCGCATGCGACAATGCCGAAAAATATGGTGGGTAAAGGGGGGTCCGCGGTCGCGCGGATCACTTGATCGGCGAAGCTCAGTGTTTCAGTGCGAGAACCAAAGACAGGGAGACAGACAGACAGACAGACAGACAGACAGACAGACAGACGAACAGACACGGTATTCATGTTTTTTCTTCCTTGTTGCTGGAACACCGTCAACGTCAATCCAGTAACGATAAACTATTACTACCCACAATACCTTGCGGCCTTGTCGCGTACACTTTCGCCATTTCGTGAAACAAACTTTGTGGAAACAGCTGTATACAGCAAACAAACATTTTAAATTGTTTTGGTACACCAGTATGAGTGCTACCAAAACACTAGTAGCATCATCTTCGTCATCACCTCTGTCTATCAATATTTGTCAACATCATAAAACACCCTGTCTCTGTGATCATCACAATCTTCGCCTTCGTCTTCGTCTTCGTCGTCGACGTAATCATCACCATCGCCATCATCATCGTAATCACCATACACCTCAACAAACTTCAAAGTCAGCAACATAAATGTCATCACCAAGGTATGAAACAAAAGGAGAAAAAGAAGCTGGTCCTCGGACAAACCAAACCCCCGAGGTGTGTTTTAAACATGAGCTATACGCGGCTACAAGGTAACTGTAACCGAGCCTTGTCATGGAAACTGTCTGCGACGTCGAGCACGATTAGAACCCGGCTATTCGTCTAAATCGTGCCGTAGGACATGTGAACACTGCAGGAACATCCTGGCGCGCAACACGAGAGTAAGTTCACGAGTTTGCGTGGCTTTATTCTTTCTTCGTCAGAATCAGTTTCCAACCTTGTGGCAGTTATTTTGTCCGTTCCACTTATCAACTGAAACATCTCAGCGACACTGAACTAGTCCTCGTAAAGGGAGTTTTCAATTTCATTGTGACTTGTGCTTCTAAGATGCATGAACACAGCTCTTGGGTGTCTGCACAACACATTACACACAGGACAAATGACCTCATTTATGAACTGTTCAGAGGATCTGCAAACCGAAACATCATATTATGAGTAACATAGTCATAGGCTCGAACGCCAGCCTTTTGACACATGTCACGTGGCATATCAATTTCAAAACCCGGGTCACACTGGAGCGAATTCAAACATTTCCAGTTTTTGGCGAGGAAAAAAATTGGCGAAAGTTTCGCAAGTTCCAAATTTTGGCAGTGGTCGCATCAGATCAACATGTTTGAACCAAAACGTTACCGATTGAAAGATGCGTCACAAGATCCATATTTCTTGATTAAGTATTTTATCAGAGCCAATTTTGTTTGTATAAGTAATAAATCTGTCAACAAGTAGCGTAAAATAAGTGCGACCCCAGTTTCAAAAGCTTGCCAAATTTTGCGGATTGCCAAAATTTCGCCACTCTTCAAAGACGCCGAAGTGCTGCCTCGGAAGCTTCCAAATTTTGGCAAAGCAGACAATTTGTTTTTTTAACCATTAAATTGTCATATTTTTTAAAACATGTCTGGATAAAATTACGGCGAGAAAATAACTTTGGTCGGCTAGTCCAGTTTGGCGCGTGCGATGGCGGGACAAAATTATTTTTTACTAGGTTCATCTGACGCTTTTTATAGTTATTTCAATGGAAACGAGGAATATGAGCAGCGTTTTATTCAAATTCTTATTACTCGCACCTTAGCTTGGATCTGGTTACTAGCAGCAATTTGAAGAGATGGCTTGAGTGAGACAATATTCTTCGATCGCTAGTGGCGCAAGCAAGAACACAAACGCAAGCCGAGCAAAAACTGCTCGTCCAATTATAGGCCGAAAATCACGAGTTGCTGGAGACCGGAGAGTCAAGAAAATGCAGTGTGGAGAAAAATCTGCGAAGAATTAAACTCTCGCATGGAATCTAATAAAATACTTAATTGAGAAATATAGTTCTTGTGACGTTAGTATTATGGAAATAAAGACTTTGGCCTAAGGGATTCAAAATTGGCTTATTTTAGAAATAAAAATACGAGATAATTAGAAGATTTTTCGAGATATTTAGAAAATTGTTTGGGATGTTTAGACATTTTTGATATTTATGTGATATTTGTGGAAAGGCTTGCCCAGAGGGCCTGCCCTTCAAGTTTGATTGTGTTCGGTTTTACCGCGTCTTTCAACCGGGAAGACACTGGGACGAGGTGGGCCAAATCCTGGCGGTGAAAGGCCTTATGGGGAATATTCCAAGATGGCGGCTGTGTTGAGTGGACTTGTGGCAGACTCGCTCCCGGCGAAAACAGTAAGTGAGCGTTTTATAGCTTAGACAGTTGAAAATGCTTTTAGGACTTCTATGTTCAGCGTTATTCCTGAAATACTTCCCTAGAGTGCATTTTTAACAAGGCGATCTGGGCAAAAGTGTGCAACACGTGCTTTAGCTTGTCAAATCGAGATGTTCGGGTCAGCTGTCGGGTTTAACTGTAAGTTTACTGTGTACCAGTTCAGCCGACCAGTTGTGAAACTGATAAAGTAAATGCTGCTACTCGGATCAGATGAAGTTTTAGTAATATTTCATGTTTCAGTCGATCGGTAGCGTATTTTGCAGTCTGAATGCAGAACGGCCAATGATGGTTAACCATTTCCAACTCTGGGGGTGCTCCCATGAGGGTGCTACCCCTACCAAGATCCTGTTTTGCGGGCGTGGCTTGAAATTTTTTTACCGTTTTTTTTACCAATCCTAAAACAACACATTACCTCCAGTCTGATTTTTTCAGCTCAGTACCCTAAAAGGTACCACAAAAGCTCTTGTTGTGGACCTTTTGAGGCTGAACACTCTTGGAGGTACCAAAACTGCTTTTTGAACCCCTGAAAGATACAATGAGCAACCCCTTCCTTTTTATATGGTAGTCCCCCCTGATCTGCATATAGCCGGGAAACAACTTAATTGATCAACAGAAAATAGACAGTTTTAACAGAACTACAAAATATTTTCTCCAGTGTTGTAAGTTTGCTATATCTTGCATGTATATTTTTCAGCATCTGAGTGGTGTATTACCATATATACACACTGTAATGATTTTGTTTTTTTTTCCAGAAATTTTGCTGCCATCATGTTAAATGGTTGTCACGCTTGGCCAGCAAGGCTGCAAAGTCACGGGGCAGGGGTCCTTCTGCTAAAACCACAGAACAGGCTAAACCAGTTAAACGACATGAAGTAAGTTGGAAAATTGTCACTGAGTAGGTGTATTTACTCTATAGACTAATTAATCAATGTGAACATGGCACTGGCTCTACCAAAAGAAACTCATGGGACTTCATTACATTTAAAATTCACAAACCAAGTGTATGTATGTAAATAGTTCACTTCAGTTAGTTGCAGTCAGTTACATTTGTACATCTAATGTTCCTAACTGGTACTGTAAGAAATGTCCAGAGACAAGCAAGGCTAATTTGTATGTTGATATCAGACACTAAAGGGTTATTTTTTTAAAATGATTTAGGGGAGCAGGGATGGTGTAGTGGTGAGAGTACTCTCCTCCTGCTAGTGAAGCCCGGGTACGAATCCTGGACCCAGCTTCATAAGTGGGTTGAGTTTGTTGTTGGATCTGGCCTTGCCTCTGAAGGTTTTTCTCCGGGGTCTCTGGTTTCCCACCCTCCACAAAAACCAACACCAGTGGCAGATCCAGACTTTGAGCTAATGGGGGCGGGAGGCAGTTTTGTTTTACTTGCTCTGCCAGCTTTTCTTCCTTCAGTCATTTCTTCTTTTTTCACTAAAAATAGGGGGGTGGGGGGAGGCAGGTCCCCAGGGCCCCTCCCCTAGATCCGGCACTGAACACTTCTAAATTCCAATTCAATCTGGAAGCAGTAGACAAAGGGCATCTTTGTGGGATATGCCACTGCAAATTCCTATTTATTTTATTTTATTTATTTATTTTATTGAATGATCAACAGGATTTAAAGCCTATAATTTCAAGAGTGCTGAACAAAAGAAGACAAGCGGCTAATCAAAGAATAATATCAGCACAAGAACAGCTTCAAAGCAAAGAGTCAATCTCCAAAGGACCCAGAGAAATTATAATTGAGCCATCTTGTTCTGAGGTATGTGCTATTTTCAGCAATCATGTTAACAAAGGCAACCATACGGACACAGTACTGCTTAAGTCTTGTACTTTCAAGTGACTGGCTGTATTGCTGTGATTATGTGATGTCAGGAAAATCTGGCCTGGATGGGATGCAAGTCCCTTAAGGTTATGATGGGAGTTCCCTATGTTCCCTGTGTTCCCTGTGGGAGTTCCCTAGGATTGGAAGCGAGTCTGTTTAGGTTACCTTGGGAGACCTCATAGGCTGAGGTGCATCCCTATGAAAAGGGAGGTGAGTACTCTCAGGTATAGGGTGGAACTGCTCGGGCTCACTAATTCTCCTCTGAAAATTAACCTCAAGTAAACTAAGAAAATGAAGCTTAAGGTTGTGCTGGTTTTACAAGTATTTGTAGTACTTAACAAATATTTGTAGTATTTAACAAGTATTCCACCAGTGTGCATTGGATATCAGATGGTAGCCAACAAGGTGCATAACGTGGTATAAATTGTTTTATTAAAAATGCCCCTGAGATATACTAGGAAAGTTAAACTAAAATAAAAATAAAAAACTTAATGCCAAAAAAATGTATTTTTAGAGCATGGTATAATGGCTCATAATCCATGATGGCTCTGCCAATGAAAACTCTTGAACTGCATCATACAGTGGTACAGTTTTTAATAATATGTTATTTTTGGGTGAGCAGGGATGTGCAATGGTTAGAGCGCTTACCTCCCACCAATGTGGCCTGGGTTTGATTCCCCCGTGTTCCATTTGTGGGTTAAGTTTGTTGTTGGTTCTCACCTTGCTCTGAGGGGTTTCCTCCAGGAACTCCTTTTTTCTCTCCTCCACAAAATAACTCATCTCCAAATTCCAATTCAACCAGGATAGAAGACCTGCATAAAAACCAGTTAGGGCTGATGTGGCTTCCTCTCTAAATATTGTAATTACTTTTTTATTAATTTCTGTTCATTTAGAATCCTGCATTCACACCAGAAAAGGATACTGATTTTAAGTCACAAGTGTCATCATTTAGTGCCCTTGGATTAAGAGAGGATGTTCTGAAGGCTTTGTACAATATTAAAGTAACTAAACCCACCATCATTCAGGTGTGTATTACACTAATGCCAGTCATTCTGTAATCCAATTTAAGTCATGCTTTATGCTTGTGCACATACTACTACGAGAAATGGTTGTCTTGGTGACATCTCCGCATGATCATCAACAGAGCTGGATTTATAGAACGTGTAATTTTCCTTTCAGATGGTGACAATTCCACCAATACTAAGAAGAGAACATGTCCTCTGTGCAGCGCAAACAGGTCGGTTTAAATGAAGTGCCATTTGTGCTGACTTTTAGAATTGGAAATTTATTTTGCTCAAAATTGGTTGTTTTCTTATTTGCTGTAATGTCAAACCTCACATGTATGCTTACCATATTTGTAGATCTTGGTATAATAGCTCATAATCCATGATGGCTAGGCCAATGAAAACTCTCGAATTGCATTATCCAATGATCCAGTTTTTAATAATAAATTATATACAAAAGTGTAGTCCTATAGATACAATAATTGCATAATAATTATAGAAACATGTGGTGATCACTTAGATAAAATCTTCTGCATCTGTTACATGCCTGGGACAGTAGTCAAATTATCATTTATGACTCTACTCCTTCCATGTGTGGAACAATAATTGTGACCAAACTACACTTTAATGATTTGTTCCTTTTGAGCCAAGTGGCTCATCAGGCTGGCACTTATCTCTGGTTTGTATGGAGCATGAAGCAACTAGAAGTATTTCTACTCACCCTGGATGAGATGCTAGTTCATTACAGGGTTAACCTCAGCATTAAATTTGTGGGTGCCCAGTTATACACCTGTGTGGAGAGAGGCACGTGAGAGTAAAGTGTCTTGCCCAACAACACAACACAACGCCCCTGGCCAGGGCTGGAACCAGGACCACTTGATCTGTTATTGTGTGCATTAACCATGAGGCCACCATGCCTCCTCTAGTAGTCGCTAGTAGTTGTAGTAGTCTCGTATAATATTTATTTTGCATTGTGATCACAGGAACTGGGAAAACTCTGGCATATTTGGCACCAGTAGTACATCATCTGAGAGAGGATGAAAGAACACATGGTGTGATAACGCGCCTCAAAAGACCAAGAGCTTGTATTGTCGTACCATGCAGGGAACTTGCCGTGCAGGTTTTAGTAAGTGATATGATGTATCTCAACTTGGTTACAGTGATTGAAAGGGTTGGAGTTATACATGTAATTGATTGAAAGCCAGCAAGACCTCAAATTGATATTTAGCTAAAGGCAAAAATTGCAGGGAAAAGGAAACAAGCAAAATTGCAGAAGACCGTTTTATCTTTATTTCAATTCAGACCATGTGACATTACCCTTAAGAATTATTTTGTTGAGATTCAAAAATGTTTGCTTGGAAATAAATGAAAAAGCTTCAGATAACTGTAGAGAAAGTATCAATTCTGTATAGAACATTGCGTGATCTGAAAATTATTAATAGTCAATTTGCCTGGTTTTGATTGACAAGTGAAATGGCAAGTAAATGGCATTTAAAAATTAAAAAAAAATTACAAATATATTCTAGAGAGGAAGCTACATCAGCCTTAGCTGATTTTCATTCGGGTCTTTTATCCTGGTCGAATTGGAATTTGGAGATGTTGGTTTTTGTGGAAGGAGGAAAATTGAAGAACCCGGAGAGAAACCCAATGGCAAAAGCAAGGTGACAACCAACAACAAACTCAACCCACATATGGCACCGAGCCAGAATTGAATCTGGGCCACATTGGTGGGAGGCGAGTGCTTTCACCACTGTGCCATCCTTGCTCCCTATTGGAAAGAGATACAACTTCCCAGCAACTTGATGAAAAGCGTTTTGCTTAAGGACACTTTATCATCAAGGGTTCTGTTTATTGTAGTACAGTGCATTTTTTTTTTTACCTTGTGCATCAATATGTGCAAATTCAGCCACTGGGCAGAGTGTTGCCATTGCTGTATTAACATGACTTGTACAGTTGCCTTACTGGGTTGTATTCTGCAGGAAGTTGCTAAGTCATTGAGTCATCATGCACGTTTCAAATCAGTCGGGATCATTGGAGGACGAAAGAAGGTAAGGAAGTTATAATTATACCAACTCTGGATGAACATAGCTAATAATTATTACTGAAAGGCTGAGTGAAATTAATAATTTATATCACACATGGTTTTTAAAACTTATAACTTTTTAAATGTCCTTTTTCAGTCAATTTTGAGTCCAATATGGTTTGCAGTATAAGGGACAAAATCAGTGAGTTTGAGTTTTTTCTTTGAATTTTTTTATTGTAGAAATTTATGAAGGTAGATCTTCAGTCTCCAGTGGATCTTGTCGTTGGTACGCCAGGGACATTGCTTCAATTCTGCGAAAAAGGTATAGAACCTTTTGAAGTTCTTTCAAAGTTTAACTGCCCAGGTTTAATCCATCTCTTGTCATTTTTCTGTGCATACACCGTCACTCAGAAAAACTGAAATGTTTAAAGTTGCTTTTGAACTCTTATTTTATATGTATTTGAACAGTGTGTCTGATGACGAATTAGGTTTTTTTTTAAATTCTTTATTTTGTATTTTAGAACTTTAGATATCTAACAGCGATTAGTGTAATCTATATACTTTGAATTCTTTTTTTTACTAAAACATTTATATAGCTCGGCGATTACTTTTCATAAGGGGTTATAGACCCCTTTGTGTAGTATCTACATGGGTTATAATTTTATTTCTTGTTTTTCGTTAAATATTATTGTGATATATTGTAATAAATGGCAAATTGCTTTTTACTTCAGCTCGTTTATTCTTCTCGGATTTGTCTTACTTGGTGATCGATGAAGCCGACACCATGTTTGACGGCCATTTCAGACGGGACACTATGGACCTTCTTCAATCGATCTCTGTAAGTAGAACTACATTACTTGCAAAAAACAAATCCGGACGATTGAAATTTCGGACAAAAAAGTGTCACCGTCCGAAAATAACACATTGAAAATAACATCGTCCGGAATTTTTAAGCGTCCGAAATATTTACAGTACAGTATAAAACTTTTAAGTAGCTCTAAAACTAATACTTGAGTCTTTGTTTCCTTTATGTTGCGAACTCTAGTTGAGACACTGCCTGAGGTACGTAAAGGCTTGATAGAATTTTTCTTATTTTCCCGTCGGTGTATCATTAAAACCTTGAGGGTGCAGTAAAACTATCATTTTCACAGATGTTGTTTCAGTCTAAAACGTGTTTTGTAGGCGTAAATTTACATTAGCTATGTTTCAGAAGTGTCCGAAATTTTTTCCGAGATTTGTCCGAAATGAGATAAAAATTAAGTTCGAAAATTAAGCGTCCGAGATTTTTTGCAAGTAATGTCGATCCGTGACCCATGCCATTTACCCGCGAACCACGCCGTCTATCCGGGACCTGCACTATCCACCCGCGACCCGCGAAGATTTGATACTTCCGTTTTGAGCACCCAGTTTAAAAAGGGGTCTACTAACCTCTTCTGTAGCATATTAGCTTGGTACAATATAAAGGCGCTTTTTGGACTACTTTTTGTACGGTTAAAAAAGTCCTGGACTCTACTGTTGTTACTGTTGCACTGGTTTGAAAGTCAAGTGTTTCAGGGGCGGATCTAGGGGAAGGTGCAGGGGGTGCGCACCCCCCCCCCCCCAACCCCCTGAGATGACATGCGGCTTTATAAAGTTTGTTTACCTCACCAGTCAGTTACGCTTTTCATTAGTGGTGCACCCCCTCCTAAGAAAACCCCTGGATACGACCCTGTGTTTGGTGTCGGTCGGTTATAATTTGACTTTTCTTTCAGATACGAGAAGAAAAACCGCCGTCTCTGGGAGAAATGCCAAAAGACACACAAGTTACTATTGTTGGTGCAACAATGCCAGAAGAATTATTAGTCGACACTCTCCAAGACATGTTACCGGTAAGATGCAGTCTCTATACACCAGAACAGTTGGGTTTTCAGTTGGTATTTATCGTTCGTTTTTCCAATGAATTTTCAAGTTTTATTGTTTACTTTGGTGTATTAATTCCTGGGCAAAGAAACGCTTACATCTTGCTGTAAAGATTTCGGACTGAAATCCTGCTTTAAACTCAACTACGCTTTACGCCGGCTTTGTGTTTTCCCGCGCGTCGTGAAGGCCTGATGTTTCCCCGTGCTTTGCGCTGGTGACGGGCGCTGGCGACATGTTTTCCCGCGCTTTAGAAACTTTTTTTTATGCTGTTTCTACTGGTTTGCGTTGAATTCAAGCCTTGATTGGTTGACTGTGGTGATTGCTTTAGGTTAATTCCTAGACTACTTTTAAAGTTCATAAACTTGGTTTCACTTTAAGCGCTTAAAAATCTGTACGTCTGGTCTTCATCGAGTCCTGCCTCATATTAGGCACAAGTTCGTGAAACTCAAACAGGAAGAAAAAGCAGGTAAGGAAAAATTTCGTTTAACAAGTACTGTGGAACGATGCCCACTTAAGGGGGAAACCGTCGATCCAAAATTGCAGTAGATGTGAGTGTACGGGGAACATGGAGAATCTGACGTGTAACAACTCACGGAAGATTCGAGTTCTTAAGTATTTGTGAATTAAAAACTAAGGTACTAGGTAAAAGAATTTCCTGATCGCACTTGAGGGAAATAGCGTCGCTAGGAAAGCCACAATTAAGGTTTTCATTTTTCCATACCTTTGTCTTAACACCGAGTTATAATTCCCAGGAAAATTAGAGACATTTGTACGAAAAATCAAAAGTACAATTCCTCGCCTCACACCAAATCTATGTTCTTCAAATTTGACCAAAAAAACCTTCTGCTGGGTATCTTTTTCTTGTAACTCATAAAATACTCAGAAAGTCGACCACTCTCCACTTACTGGGCATTGAACTTTAAACTTTACCCTGACATTTACGGCAATTTTTGCTGTGTTCGCCACCGAAGCAAGATGGGGTCAGAAAACGTGGTAAAGGTCTATTAGATTATAACTACCTCCTGTGATCTCCGTAATGTACTGGCAGCGTACTATATAACAATTGTGTGGTTACCTGTAACATACTACTATGCCTGTAAAGATAGTTTTGTTGTTGTTTTGTGTTTCGCAGACAAACTTTTAAGACTCCTGAGAAATGATCTTCATGACCCCAGTCAGCGAACCATTGTATTCTGTCACACGACAGAAAGCTGTGACTTTGTGGGGCATTTTCTAACGGATAAACGCATCAAGTTTATTCGCCTACACAGCAGTCTACCTTCTAAGGTAATCATAAAATCACAAGCGTACAGAAAATTAGTGTAGACAATCGTATGAAAGCTCGAGCAACTTAAGATTTGCACTATTCTTACATGGGAGGCGGAAATTTATAGACCCAGAAAATACCATGTTTCATACCATGCCATAGAAAATACAGCCAATCAGAATACAGGAGGGCCGTTGTATATTCGACAATATTATATATTCAACCTTCCCATCATGCGCTGATTGATTGCGCATCATTGATTGCACTGTCTTTCTGTATTCATTGTATTCTGTATTCACTGTGTTCATTGATTGCATTGTATTTTCTATGGTACTTGTCACTTGTATTTTCTCGGTATACACACTCGTCTAAAGGCTCGTGTCTATACCGAGAAAATACAAGAGACTCGTGGGTTATTCCACGGTATACCACGATAGAACGTTGCATAACTAATATGCATGTATAGTGCCATGCGGAATGCACTTTGTTTGTGTGTTTATTTGTTTGATTGTTTATTTATCTATTTATTGATTTTCTTATTAATTGTTTCATTGCTAACAGTTTGCGAGTGTCATTTTTTCAGTCTTATTTATCATCTCTGCAAATATGAAGTTGCTCCATCCGTTTATCATTGAATGTCGAGTTATATCTTTTTCCTCTGTGTTGTAGGTTAGAGGCGAACTATTCGACGCGTTTCAAGAAGGAAAAACCAAAATTCTCGTGTGTACAGATGTGGCGTCGAGAGGTGTGGATCCTGATGTGAGTATGAACGAAAATAGAACTCACCGTCCCTCCCTCCTTTACAAGGGAATGGAGACCTTTAGTTTGAACAAGGAGGGGAGAGCGCACTCGTGTGTGAACCAGTGTCATTTGGCGCGAAAAACGCAAGCGCCATCACTCTACTGCGACTCCATGAAAACGATGTTGATTGTGCAAACAAGAAAAAAAATTGAAAGGCAGGTAAGCTCTCATATTACTTGCAAAACTTTCGGACGATTTTAATTAAGTGTCAGAAAATGACACCATCCGAAATATTTTTGTAACTAAGCACACAATTGTAAAATAGCCTATTGGGTGAACTGCTTAAGATAACTAAAAAGCTAATCGAGCTGAGACGATCTTTCCTCTAGACATGTGAAGGTGGAAACACTTGAAGGCGTCATATTCACTCGAACTTGAATGTGTTTTCACAGGTGACCCATGTGATCAACTTTGACTTTCCCACGTCAATCGTAGACTATATTCACCGTGTGGGCAGGACTGGCCGCGTGAAGACTGAGGCGACTCGGAAAGGTGTCTCAGTTGCAACAAGTTTGCTCACCCATAACAGGGATGTCAGAATGGCGAAAACAATTGAGGTTGGATAGTTATGTTACTTATTTCAGATTTTAATTAACGTAATAGGAGAATCTTTGTTTACAATATTTGCGTCATTAGCATAAGCGATACAGTTTCTGACGGAGATACAAAACGTTAGTTCTGACTAATTAAAGGGCACAACACGATTAACTGTCCTAAGGAATTTGAACCCGATGTATTGAATACTTTTTGTGCGACGCGGGTTTAAAAACTCAAAATTTTACAAATAATGTATGAGCTGATTAGCGCTTTTGTCACCCAGAAATTTTTCAGTTTTTGAAAGTCAATTTCTCCTCCAGTATTTCACCCAAAGAGAATTTCACCAAGGTCTTTAAATGTTTGTAGTCAATTCGTGTCTAGCGTGATGCCTTCTCCGCGCCAAGTGGTATGTTAATGGCGAAAAATGTTAACAATGACGTCAGCAAAGATTCTCCTATACCCGTCTAATAGCGTACATTCCCTCTTCAACTGCTGACCGAGGAGCTGGCAGACTCATGTTCGAACACAGTCGTCAACGGCAAAATTCAACGCACTTTGGGTTTGCGATATATTGAATTTTGTAAGCGTTTTTAAGTGCAATGGGTAAAAATGTCTATTTTGTGGTAATCTAAAATGCGAGGCAATACAGCTGATCGATAACAAGAACTAAAATTTCGTTGCATATTCCGCGTACAAAGCAGTAAATTGCGTTCATTTTGGCGTGAAAGTGGGGCATTTCACAAATTTGAGACACTATTGAGGGAGCACGCGCATACGTTTGACCGCTAGCTCCGTTTCGGGCGCAGTTTAACTATCGTAGCATCTTATGTGTTTACAGGAAGCGGCCTTAAAACAGCGACGTCTGGACAACATTGAGATGCGACCCAAGCCCCCCGCCGCCGAGACTGTCCCAAGGAAAACACGGGAAGACAAAGAGACTGGTTCTAAAAGGACTGTTTTAGATGAATACAGCGAGGAGGAGAACGAAGAGGGCGATGTCCAGGTCACGTGATATTAAAGTTCATTGACTGACAGATAAATACAATTGTCGTGAACGTTTGGTATTTATGAATTACTGGCTGAACTCCCTAGAAACTTATTGCGCTTCTGGGCCGGGTTGTTCAAAGTCCGATTAAGCTAACCCAGGATTAGTAAGAACTTTTAATTTAGGTTTGTATTTTTTCCGTGAGGTTTTCTGTTTTTGTTGCTTGCCCTTCAGTTTTGAGTTTGAAGAATCTCAAACTACGCTAAACATAGGCAGTGAAAATCATTTTTACACAAGAAAAATTAAATACTTCGGTTAACTTTTAATCCTGGGTTAACGTTAACCGACTTTCGAACAACCCGGCTGAAGGAAAAAGAGAAAGATTTTATTAATGCTCGGTTCTTCGAAAGCGGCCATGAAGGACAAACTGATCAAATGGTAACAATAAAGAGCATTTTATTTACCGTAGATAGTTTCTGTTTTTTTTTTTTTAATTGTTCTGGTAACATCTGTCGATTACATAGAGGCTTGGACTCCAGCTCTGAACACTCTCTCCCGAGCTTTTCTTACTCTTGCAAACAAGTCGCTCGTGTTACGTGGCTCTGAAGACAGAAAACGTTTTCCGTTTTTGTAGTCACTGGCCTTAGCCAGTCACATCTATGTCGTACATACATCATCGGGTGTGTAAGTAAGTAAGACAGTTCGTGACTTTTCGGAAGGTTTTCGGAGCAATATCACGATTATTTTTGTCTTGGCGACACGACGGGAATCGGGGAAAGTTTCTCTGTCCACTGCCGTTCCCGTCCTGGCATTTCCGTCCTCGCCTTGTAGGGTCCGGCCTATTGTTGCGCACAGTGATTCAGGGAACAGATATGCCAAGCACTCAAATTTTAAAACAAGTTGTAATAAAACTTAATTTCGTTGTTAAAATAATAGAAAGATCCAGTTCATTCTGAAGCAGTTTCTAACCATGATCGTGCTCGCCGTTATAAAACTGAATTTGAAGCGGAATGTGGCGTTGAAAATCAACACTTGTTCAAGTTATGACTAAGTCCTTATGGAAAGCTTCCTCAGAATTTGCTTGAAGTTCATTTCTTGCGTCGCTTATTTCAATTTGGTCACTGTTATCGCGGTCTTCAGAACGTTGATTTTGAAATGCTTTTTTCGTGTACATCACTTTGTGGCATTTCCGTTTTCTTCTCTTTCGAGAAAATTTTTGCCAAACGTAGGCAAGCAATCTTTTGTCGAGGACCATGTATTCAAATGGCACTACGGTGAAACTGGAATAAGCTAACGAGTGCGACCAGAGATAAGTGCAATGCACGGTTAAGGAGGAAAACATGTTTCTCAGCAGTACCATGATTGCAAACATCACCCAACAACTGAGATACGTTACAACCATTGCCGCGCAAATTCTTGTTAGCTTAACTTCTCTTTTCACGCCTACAGCGCCGAGCACGGACCGGAGATGAGCCGAGTGCTCTTGTACATACTTAACGATTGCGTAAAACCTGTAAAACACGATGGCGAGGGAAGGAACTATCCACAAAGCCACAATGGCGAGCATGACCGATTTCCCGGTTAGTGCTCCCGAAGGGATCTCCCTACCCGGACTGAGGCATACATGTTCGCTCCGTGCCGCAGTCAACACATGCCCGCTACCTCCGGCTGCGGCGGTACAAATTGCAAACAGCCAGATGAAGACGAGGTGGTATACAGTCTTCCTGAGGGTTATCTCACGGAACGGCGCACGACAAATGGCGTCATAGCGGTCAATACTGATGGCAGCCAGTGTCATGATGTTAACAGCAAAGCTCGCGAACATGGTAAAGAACCTGGCTAAACACACTCCGTTGTCCGCCAGGCTTGAGTCGCCATTGATAGCTCTCATGTGCAGTGGAAGACTGATCAAACATGCGATCAGATCCACGAGTGCAAAATTGGTGATCAGTATTTTATCGGGCGTTAGACCTCCACGGCGATTTTTGAAGATGAATGCTAGAATGATCGAATTCGCGATGATCCCAAGAAAACAAGAAGTTCCTAAAACGGCATTTTGTACTGCTAATCCCGGACATTGCTGATCCGGTTTTCCATTACCCGATTCTCCAAGTGAAAAAGTGTGATTCACAAAGAAGGACATCTTTACTCTTGCTTCTTTGCGTGTTTCTGTCGGTAGACTTCGCTAAAACACTGATCAAATCTAAGTTGATGCACCTGCCGCTGAATGATTGGGCAAAAATTCATAAATGGAAATAGTCATTGAAAAGGCTGTGGGTTCAATTACTAATCAACTGGTTAGTATTTTTTTTTTTTTTTTTTGTCGTTTTTCAGCACATAGAACGCGCGTACGAGTGAAGTTTCTAGATGGGTTAAACAAAACAAAAAGACTTGACAAATATTGAGATTTACATCCATAGAAAGGTTCTGTTGTTTCAGGAATAATTAAAACACACCTTAGCTTTTCTGTGTAATTTCGCAGCCTATTGCCTATTTAGCCGGGTCAAGATTGGTGAATAGGTTTTAAAACAAAAAGGACTCGTCAAGGTTATGTTAATTGACTTGAAATAGGATAAAAACGCAAAATCTTTGTGATCAGCGTAAATTTATCTCGCAGTAAGTGTTCCAATAGTCGGTATACTTTGCCGGCTGCGAAAGTGAAATTCTGGTCGAGTTAATGGATTCCGGATGGTGATTTCCCACACTTAATTGTATGATGTTTGCGCTCTCTTTGCCTCAAGCCCAACCATTGGTTGTTAAAAGTAATGATATTGAATTGTTGACTCTTCATGTTAGCGTCCGATTGAAAGGTGGTTTTCGTATGTGATATTAATTGGCTCATAAATCTTCAAGCAAGAAATATTAGATGGCATAAAAAATAGCAATTTATACACTTTATGTGTGGAAAATGCGTCTACAGTCACGTTGATGCTGTATCATCAATTGAAGTCAACCCCTTGGGAATAGGACCTTATTATGTATATTAATCGTATGTTTTTGCCAGAACATGCTGCAAAATATCTCAACATTTCATCCTTCTCGGTTCTTTGAAATTGCGACTATAGAATGTTCCAAAAACTGACTCGGTGTAGTCTACACTTCATTAAGGATTTTTATTTAAGTGCGGACTTCATTAGTACAGCTGTCAGTGACGCGCGCGATTAGTCTTTTCGTGCGTGGATACTATCCATGGTTGCCCTAGAAATCACCTTTCAAAATTCCCTGACTTTTCCCTGATTAAAATCCAATTTCCCTGACCAAGTAAATACAGCATGTCAGACACAGAAGCGGTTTCTAGCCTCATTTTACAGCCATCCTTTGCACTCGATCATTAAGACCGATAAGTTTTCAATAAATGTTCCTTCTTCATTAAGGAAAAATATCGTTGAGATCAATGACTCCAAATGGTCCTTCCAGCCTTTAATGACATTAAATCAGCCATGTGAAATTATTTCAATTTTCCCCGACTTCTCTTCAAATTGCCAATTTTCCTTGGCTCAAAATAAAATTCTCTGACTTTTCCCTGACCTTGAAGAAAATTTTTTCCCTGACCATTTCCTGCCCTGTGGCAACTGTTGGTTTTCCTTTCTTTTAAGTCCTCGAAACCGTGCGTCCATTACGTATTCCTTGAAATTTGGAATTGTGAATCCTATTCTGAGCCCTTTTTGTAATCGATTTGTTTTTTCGTTACATTTTGAAAAATCTAAGTTCAGGATATTGTTTTAGTTCAGGATGAGTTTTATCTGGATGCCTTCTTAGCGATTCGGACAAATAAAATTAAAATCGAGAAACTTAAATCTAAGTCACAAATAAATATGTAAGAAAGCCACCTAATGTAGCTAACGTCCTAAATGAAAGTAATGTAAGATATTAATAAGTTGTAAATAATGTCAATATTGTAAGTTTTGTTAGTATTGTTACATCGTAAGTTGTGTTAGCACTGTGAGAAGAGCAGGTGATTTTTGTATAAAAAAATAAAACTTTTGTCTTTTTTTAAGAATGAGCTAATGTAACTATTGACACGTCAGTGAACGTTTGATTTCTACCATTCTGCTGCGATATGCTTTCACATTTTGATTCGCATTGAAGGCAGCTTCCCAGTGAACAGATTAACTTATTTATACCACTCTCCTTTCAACAGAAATCTCAATTTTTATTAATGAATTTCTCTCTCAAATACTTAACTCAACTTGACAATGTACAATATCAACGTGAAAATATATGGCTTGATAAATTTCTAAAGACCATAAAACCCTTCATTCCAGTTAATCTGTAGTCGCACACGCAACCAATCACATAACGAAACAACAATTCAACTTTACAACAATAATTTACATTTTCTTCTTCCTCGCGTATCGCGCGTGGGCTGCGAGCGTTCCTTCCTCTCTGTGGATCGTCGCGCGAGAAGAGAGAAACTCGGGAGAAAGTTGGCCTACTCTCGCACGTTTTCCCTTCAAGTTCGAGGTTTGCATTGACATTCGTGACTTGTCGAAGGTTACGTCAACTAGGAGAATAACACCGAAATCACCCGGCTTAATAAGTTATTAAGATAGGGCGTCCATTTTACAGTAGCATCAAATGTCCTTGAAAATGATTGCTCCTTATTGCTTGTAGTAGTACTGAGCACACCACTACTTCAAATATAGGATGCATTGCTGATTCTCTCTGCGATAGAGTTTCCATTGTTTTCTCGCCCATTTGATAATTAGACCCTTTGGAATAAAGAAAGGTAGGTAAAATGTTGATAAAAATTGCAAAACCAACTGTTAAAAATACAATCTGCTTGCCTCTCAACATCTGACAAAGATAAACAGAATAACATGACGTTGCGGCGGTCATGTTGACGTGCTAGCTAACTGCGAAAATAGTGTTTGGAAAATTTGTCCTGATACAGTTGTATCGAGAAAAGTTGTCCTACAAAAGAATTAAGGCGCATGCGACAATGCCGAAAAATATGGTGGGTAAAGGGGGGTCCGCGGTCGCGCGGATCACTTGATCGGCGAAGCTCAGTGTTTCAGTGCGAGAACCAAAGACAGGGAGACAGACAGACAGACAGACAGACAGACAGACAGACAGACGAACAGACACGGTATTCATGTTTTTTCTTCCTTGTTGCTGGAACACCGTCAACGTCAATCCAGTAACGATAAACTATTACTACCCACAATACCTTGCGGCCTTGTCGCGTACACTTTCGCCATTTCGTGAAACAAACTTTGTGGAAACAGCTGTATACAGCAAACAAACATTTTAAATTGTTTTGGTACACCAGTATGAGTGCTACCAAAACACTAGTAGCATCATCTTCGTCATCACCTCTGTCTATCAATATTTGTCAACATCATAAAACACCCTGTCTCTGTGATCATCACAATCTTCGCCTTCGTCTTCGTCTTCGTCGTCGACGTAATCATCACCATCACCATCATCATCGTAATCACCATACACCTCAACAAACTTCAAAGTCAGCAGAATAAAAGTCATCACCAAGGTATGAAACAAAAGGAGAAAAAGAACCTGGTCCTTGAACAATCCAAACCCCCGAGGTGCGTTTTAAACATGAGCGACACTCGGCTAGAAGATAACTGTTCAGTAACCGAGCCTTGTCATAGAAACTGTCTGCGATGTCGAGCACGATTAGAACCCGGCTATTCGTCTAAATCGTGCCGTAAGACATGTGAACACTGCAGGAACATCCTGGCGCGCAACACGAGAGTAAGTTCACGAGTTTGCGTGGCTTTATTCTTTCTTCGTCAGAATCAGTTTCCAACCTTGTGGCAGTTATTTTGTCCGTTCCACTTATCAACTGAAACATCTCAGCGACACTGAACTAGTCCTCGTAAAGGGAGTTTTCAATTTCATTGTGACTTGTGCTTCTAAGATGCATGAACACAGCTCTTGGGTGTCTGCACAACACATTACACAAAGGACAAATGACCTCATTTATGAACTGTTCAGAGGATCTGCAAACCGAAACATCATATTATGAGTAACATAGTCTACATTCGGGTCTAGTGGGCCGTCAGGCTAGCGCCTATCTCCGGTTGCAGAAACATAAGGTGACTAAGAGTATTTCTACCCTCTGGCCTTCCCCCATTAAATGGGATGCTAGTCTGTCATAAAAGCCACCCCCAGCATTTAATTTGCTGGTGATCCTTCCTACACGTGGGCGGAGAGAGGCACTTAACACCAGGGGTACTTTCCATTATCCCAAAAATTCCGGAAATTTCTGTCAGAAGTCAAATGAATAGGTCCGTTTCGGTTCGGTCCGACCGGAATATTCGGTACCACCTCCGGAGGTGTGTTTTCCCCTGCTGACAATTTCCCCTTTGATCGGTTAGACCTGTCGGACCGAAATTTGCCGTTCCATTTTGGCAAACCGGTTCATTTCCCTACTTCTCTTCAGTAGATTTCACTCAAGTGGTGACTTCGGGAAAGGAGTAAAAAAATGGTAAGAGCCATTCCTTTCGGATGGCCAAGTCTGATCGGAAAATGTCGTTCCATTTTCCTCGGTTAGTGCCGCTGGTCTATGACTATCAGGCTACCGCGCCTCTCTAGCTATAACGACAAACATTGTCTTGATAATTTTTCAGTCTCTGAGATTAAACTCGAAATAAACAGGGGGGAAAACAAAATGACCACAGCAAAGAAGTTTCATTTCGAAAACTGCCTTCTTTTGCGTTGTTGCTGCTTTTAAATTTCTTAGTTCACCTCTGATTGGCTTACGAAAATTTTCCCGCGCTTAACACCTGACACGTGATTTCGTAAGGTGTTCTGATTGGTCAATCCCACTATATCCCGTCACAGCATTTGCCTCCGTGAATTTACCACAAAACTGCTCCAGCGGGGGTACTGCGCGGAAAGAAGAAGAGTAATCTACTCGCTCTCTTGTTACCTTCCTTCTAAACTTCTAAGCCACTCTATCTTCTCTCGGAGCTCGGCCACTTTAAGCCTGGCTTCCTCATCTTCATCATCCAGTGGCTTGCCAGAGATGGCAACGCCCTTGTGCAAAGTGTAAAGGAGGCCTGCATCTGTTTCACCCTCCCCTCCTGCGTGCAGAATGTAAGCGGGATCGATCTGCAAGGATAGGAAAACTTCCAAATCATAGTCTGCTTAAATCCAATAGAGTTCAATGCTTTCACTGTAGTAAGAATTGGAATAAATGGTGCGAAGAGCGGAAATTCAAACGAAAAGAGGATGGGACCATCGCAGTTTTCACTGCTATTTAAGCAATTGTACATTTAGCCTGATAAAATATTTCAGGGCTTCAGCGGGATTCGAGCCCCTGGCCTCTGCGTTAGCGCTGCATTGCTCTCGCTACCAACTGAGCTATGAAGACATTATGAAGACATACATTGGGAACAAGCCAACTTATTCAGTTTATCTCAACGCGTGAACACAAAACAACAATCGGAATTACCTGATTCCAGAGCCCTGTTCTGGGAAATGAGCAAGGAGTTTTGATTTCCCGTCGTTTTAGCACAAGCCTTAAAAACAAAAACAATAAAATAAGATTACGTTCAAGAGCAAGAGTATTGCAAATTTCCTCTGGGTTTGGAACTTGAGCCAAACATACGCGTTTTCAGGTTTATCTAATTTTAAATCCATTTTATGCCAGCTATTTTGCCCACTTTGGCTCCCTTTCGTTTGCCGAACATTGCTTCACGAAATCGAACCATTACCATTAGGGTTTCTACATTTAAATTTTTCAATCCACATCCTCATTTGCCAACGCTAACGAGCCTTACTTCATATTGGTTTCCTGTCAATTGACATGCACTGTTCTTCTTTGTTCCGTTTGCTACGATCTAGTCACGTCGTGGAGTTTCTCGATAACATGTTGAAAAGAGGGCAGTGGCCCTTGTCCGCTGTTAGCCACCAAACAGGGTAAAAAAGGTGAAGTCTGCATACAAGCCAAGTAGCCCATCAGGCCGGAGCTTATCCCGGTTTCTGTAACATGAAGCGACTACGAGTATTTCTACTCCCCCCTGGATGGGACGCGCCTTCCCTTGCCCAAAAAACACAGCTTACAAAGAACACAAATGAAATCACTGATACACTGAAATAACAGTAAAGCATACTCTAAGATCTTGGATCTGCTAGCTTTCTGAATTCTCTCCACAGCTGGAGTTCCCCACTCAGCCATCTGCTGCTCACTCTGGAATGCCAAGTTGATGGCCGTACGCAGCGAGTTGATCTGTTAAGCAATCCACAGAACATTAATAAACCTTGAACGCAAAATTAACTCTCCTCTTCATTAGAGAAGGAAGGGCAAACTTTAACGCCAACCTACTTCCAAGCGCTCGAAAAAAACTTAAATTCCAGCTTGCACCTAAGACCAGCAGCTCTCAAATATTGCTTGCCCTGGGCAGGTCTTAGTTTACTTTAATTGCAATTTAGTTTGTAGATGACTTGCCTGGGCCGTTGCCCATCGGGCAAGTGCGAATTAAGGTAACTTGCCTGGCAGGAAAATCTACTTGTCCTGGACAACCGGACGGCCCCTTTTTGGAGCCTTCCCTATTTCCTGCCCTTTCGACTGTTTTTGGTTTGATTATGCGTGACCTACTTTTCTCCTCTTTAAGGGGTGGGGAGAGGGAGGTCAATGTTCTAGGGTTAGTAAAGCTGGCAGGGCTGGTCAACAGCTCGCCTCTTACGCAGACATTCTTTTGATAAAGAGCACCTGACGAGCCAAACCAATATCTGAATAGGAGACAAGTCAACAACTGGAGTAGAGTTTCTTACTTTCAAGTACTACTAGATGCTGATATTATTTACGGATGTAGATCCTACCCCGATTATGTCATCCTCCGTAATCTCCACGTCAAACACAAGCTCACTGTCGTGATCTGGAAGAAGAGCTTCGCCTGTACTGGGATCGAACCCCAAGCCAACTAATGCTCCTGTATACTGACGCATCTCACGGTCAACTCTGCGAACAAAACAGCTTCATTGTCAGTAGATGGCCGATTTTATACCAGAGACGAATTTTCCGACGCCCAATTAAAAAGAGGGACGAATTAGCCTTCCGAGACGGTTACCTCGTCTGCCTGAGACTGAGAAAACGTCTAAGTAAAAATCCGGTGTTTAGAACAAATATGTGGTCAAATTCGTCTCGAAGTGATTCGTTTCAAGACGAGGTGACAGAAGACCAGCCAAAGACGAATTTGGCCACATAATTCATCTAAACAGCGATTTATACCTAGACGATAGGAATTTATCCGTCTCAGGTAGACGAATTACCCGTCTCAGACCGTTAATTCGTGTCGGACGGATAATTCGTCGCTAGTATACTTTCGGTCATTATCAACTAAAACAGGAGGGGAATAGAGGGAACTGAAATGCCACCGTGTAGCCACGCTAACACAGAAACAACAAGAAGTACATAGCATGTTCAAATGTTACAATCTTCCCGGATAATATATATACTGGGGTAAATTTTTTCTGCGGATAGAATGTGTGGAAGGAAGACATGGAATGCGTTAAGCTTGGATGAATCTTCGCAAATTAAGTGGCTAGCAGATAACACACAAACAAAAAGCGTCGTTTCGTACCTCATTTCAGCATATGGAGCGAAAAGAAGCGCCACTAAAGGCATCAGACCGCGAATGTTCGGCATCAAGGTGGTGTCCCTGAAACGATAAACAAGACAGTTCACTGTCGACCTGCACAATGCACGCTTGAGGTTTGGGTAAATTGTCTCCATACCCGTCTCACTTGCACTACAACGTGGTTCAAAGAGGATGCAACGCAATTTCAGGCAGAATCGGCAAAATCGCCCGAAATTGTCCTCACATAGATGTTGGATTACATTACTCACAAAAAATTTCGCACGTTTAATTTTCGGAAAAATTTTATCTCACATCCGACAAATTTCACGGTTTTACAAATATACCGACGTGCAAATAAGAAAAATCGTCAAGCAGTGTCTCAAACTAGTTTCGAGCTATTTAAAAGTTTTAAACTGTACTGTAAATATTTTAGACGTTAAAAATTTCGGACGGTTTTATTTTCCGACACTTTTTTATTTCATTCAAAATAAAAACCGTAAGACATTTTTTGCATGTATATCGTAATGGAAATAAGAAAAGTTCACCGTGAAAACGGCTACTCTTCCACCGCAAACCGCGAAAGATTCGACCTGAAAAAATATTTTTTTTTGACATACTGTCCAGACATCTGTAAATTGCTTTTGATTGGTTGACTCTTTCGGGCGAAAATTCAAATCGAACAACCAATCAGAGAGCTCGGAATCTAGAGTACAAAGCTCAGTGCGTCCTGCACATGAATACGAGAAGACTATAACTATTTCAAAATTCAAAGGCATTAACAGCGACGCTGATCCTGAGAAGAGTTACCTCGCAATCATAGCAGATCCAGTGGCATTTATGCCAATGTTGGCCGCGACCAAGAACCTTTGATGCGGGTCCTGGGGCTGATCGTTCAAGATAACGCTATTTACAGAGCTTTGTTCCACTCTCACAGCTCTGAAAAGTAAGGAAGACTTATTTAACGTCTTGGTGAAAAAGGTGCGGTCTGCATGCGAGGCCAAAGTCGCATCAGGTTGCCGATTTTCTGCTGTTTCCATAGGATGAGTAGTTCTAGTCCACCGCAGGGTTACACCCCCTCCCCCACCTCCCCAGTACTAAATTGGCCTGACCCATTTATGCACCTGGGTGGAGAGAGGTACTGTGAGAGTAAAGTGTCTTGCCCAAGAACACAACACAATGTCCCCGGCCAGGGGTCGAACCCAGACCTCTCAGTGTGTAGTCCAGCCCGTTATCTGTAAGGCCACTGCGCCCCCCTCTAGCTTCACGGCGACGGAAAACATGTAAATACAATGGATAGCAACACGCAGACTTTCTTACTTCAGCCGTCCTATGTTGGTCACACTGTAGAAGCCCATTTCAATGGGACTCTCAGGTCCTCGGAGAGTTACCTGTTAAAAATATGTTAAAATGTTAAATGATCGTGCAGCTTCAGTCAATTAAACATTAGACTTGATCATAAGAGTCCAGGTAAACAAGAAATGAAAATTACTTGGCGCTATCAAAAAGGCCATTTTCGTATTCTCAGTATTGGGCTGAAACTAGCTTGTAATGGAGGCTTCTGCGGGGAAATCTCATTAAAAAGAGATGAATATCATTTGCCACATTAGCCTCAAAATACGAAAATGGTCTATTCGCTCGAAATCACTCGAACTCCAGGGCTCAAAATCCAGGTATGCAATTAACAGAGTTTCCAGTGCACTGAACGGTAATGATACTGTTAATATCATTATATTCATTATGACTGAATGACTGAGAAGATTACTTCATTGTGATTGGCTGACAACAGGCAAATTGTCCGTTAATTTTTTATTTGTACTGCAGTGCAAA
This sequence comes from Orbicella franksi, assembly GCF_964199315.1. Classification (NCBI taxonomy): domain Eukaryota; kingdom Metazoa; phylum Cnidaria; class Anthozoa; order Scleractinia; family Merulinidae; genus Orbicella; species Orbicella franksi. The sequence goes on along the minus strand of NC_138148.1, from coordinate 30,161,326 downwards.
TTAACGCGTGCACTTTCGTAACTTTCTCGGTCATATAATAAATGAGTAATCGTATGAAAGCTCGAGCAATTACGGATTTACACTACTCGTGGTATTTGAAAATTCTTGAAATATCACTCGTAGCGTAAATTATTAATTGCACTCGCATTCATATGATTACCTATACAAATTCCCTGAAACAAACCGGTATATGGTTCTCGATTCTCATAACTTCACTTGTCTCATCCTCTTGGTTCTAAGGAACGGGGAATTTGTGATTTTAGATTTACGCAACAGTTTAACTCAAATGTTGCCTGCCCGTTTTGCTTTCACAATTTGAATATAAAACGCATTTGGTCTGGATTTTTGGAAAGCACAGGTCTACCCCGTAGACTTTACCAGATTCAAGAATCATTTCTTACGGGAAGTTTCAGACAGAGAATTTCACCGGAAAAGCGCACACAACACACCCATGACGCGCACGTGATATTCACATGACTTGAGCGTGCCGCATTGTTACCTTGGTTACAACATCATTGCAAGGATCAGGCTCATTTTCAATCCATGGATCAATCCAGGCTGTGTTGTCATCAGCTGGTACACCCTCACCAGAGGAAGCATTCTGGTTAGCCATCTGTCGCAGGCAAACAGAAACTTTGGTTACGTAGTGAGCTCTTTTGCTTCCGCGCAGTGAGACTCAGATTAATCTCGTGCTCAGATCTCTCGCTGTTTTTCTTGGCCGTGGGAAATCTGAGTTCCAGATCAGGTGCCACAGGTCATTTGCCATTATTTTTGTCACAAGGGTTGGAAGACTTCATTCTTTGCGCATTTTGCCCCTCCTCACCCCTGTACATTGACTGAACACTTTCATCTAACACAAGTTCGCATTTTACCATTTTCAACACTGAAAGGGGGAACACTTATTCTGTAGGTTTTAAGTTATAATTTTATGTTTTTGGCATTTTTCAACACAACTTGTTCATGGTTGTAGGTAAAAAAGTGTGCTTCTGTTACCTTGGATGCTCGAGACTCTTCTTGAAATAGAGCAAAACCTTCGTCTATGAGCACTTGATTGATGTGCACGTCCTCCTCAGTGCTGGTGTCGTACAGATCCAAGTTAAGCACGTTCCTGACCAAGGAGTACACCTAGACAAACACATTATCATAATGTTACTGTTAAAGGCGCTACATCACGGTTTGCGCATCTTAAAAAGTTTATCCTGAATTTTTCAAGGTCGTTGTTCGTAATCCGTGTAAATCTTCTCCATCCTTAACCATCTCTGTTCCTTTATGGTTTATTATCATCTCTTTGATGTTTTTGTATCCTAGTGACCTACTATTTCCAGGAATCCTTCAATTTAAAGGTAATTTTGTATGTGGCCAAAATAACTCAAAATACCGTGACTGAGCTTCTTTAAGCACCCAAATGGTTAAGGCATTGGTCTTAAGATCGAATCTAGTCAGATTCTTTGTTGTTGTGCAGTACGTGGAAAACTTAGGCAAGACAGGTTGGGAGGGCAGGGGGGGGGGGGGGGGTGACGAGATCTTTTTTTCAAGGAGAGAGGTGCCCTCTGCGACATGCATCACACAGTTTACTTAACTACCAGCGCATGACCACCATAGATACAAAGTTATAATGGGTTATTCATTTCACAATAAATAGCTACCACGAAAATGCAGTTATATAAATCAAGAACAACTGTATGAAGAAAGCATTACCTTAGCAGCTAGTTTCTTGTTTTCTGTAAGCTGTATAAACCGTTGAGTGGCTCTGGGAGACCATGCGCCCACAGGACAATGGGCAAAGGGCATGGGGGCAACTTCACATAGTCTACACTCAAATGCCTGAAACAAAGAAAAAGAAATATCACTCACAAAATTGCAAGAAGTAAAGGGACTAAAGAAGCCAAAAGTGATTGAGGGCTGATTTTCTTACAACAAAAATTGGGTCTGTAATAATTTCTCTTGAAAAAAAAAGTTAAAAAAGTAGTTTCTCTTCCATTTACGTGAAAACAAAAGATTCGTTTAGTGAAAGGTTGTTATTTGCGCGCGAAAATTCACATTTGAACAACAACCAATCAGATCTCTGTGAAGCTACGTCAGCACAATGGAATTTTCGAGTCCTGTCTCACACTGCACACACCTGAAAAGGAAGGTTCATAAATTCCCTCTTCATTTTCTTCAGATGACCAAGCTTGACCACTCCTTCGTTGCCAAAGTCCAGGTAAAGAACCTAGAAACATTTAAAATACGTGTTAGAAAAACTGATAAAAAGTACATCTTCTCCTTGTACAAAGTGATCACAAACAAACGTTCAGCGGAATCCCAATTTTTCGAAGCTCCAAAGGGAAACGAAAACAGGCCACAATAGTTTTCTCGGTATTAGACTGGAACTAGCGTGCAACCGAGGCTAATGCAGGGAGTCTTTTCAAATGCAAATGACATTAATCTCTTTTTAATGATATTCTCCCGAACGAGCCTCCACTGCAAGCTAGTTCCAGTCCAATACCGAGAATAGGAATACGGTCTATTGGTTGAGAAATCGGGGGGAAAATAACAGTGTTCGACGGAAAGGGGGAAACGACGCTTTGGTTCGAGTTGTCGGGAGATTAAAAAAATCGAAGATTCGAGAAATCAGTTTTCCACTCTAGTTTCTTAAAACATCTTGACCACGTTCCAACCGTATTATGCCATCTTTGGAAGCTTAATTTGCAGTTTAGTTATCAAGATGGACAGCGTTCCATGAACTATCTTTATTTCTCATCTTACTGTTGCAACTGTCCACGAACGGACCCTCAGTGTGTTTGGACGCTGTCGAGCAGCACTTTCATGTGGTACTGTTTATTGTGCTGTACAAGGTGGTTCTAACTTTTGAGTTTATGGATGAAACCCTAGTGTGAGACCATTCAAATGAAAGCTATTAAGCAGTACTTTCATGTGGTACTGTTTATTACGCTGTACAAGGTGGTTCTTACTCTTGAGTCTGAATGAAATTCTAGTGTGTGGCCATTCAAATGGAACCTGTCGAGTAGTACTTTCATGTAATGATGTCTATTGCAATGTGGTTGTGACTCTTACAGATAAGCTTACAGATAACACCTGGTGTATGACCATGTAAATGAAAGCTACTAAGCAGTACTTGATTACCAAACATCCACACCCAACTATAACTTTCCGTCACTTCTTTAGGAAAGGTGCATTCTACCTAAGTAAATTTTATTTAGCACACGACAGCGGCTGGCAAAAACCCCCCTTGACGTACCTCCACACTAAGAAATTTTCCATCATGGATGGCCAGGATTCTGGCTCTGTAGAACAATTCATCTTCAGCGTATAAAGCCAGACATAGTGTGCCAACAGAGAGGTCCCTTTTTTCAATGCGCTAAAAAAAATATATAAAAAGTAAAAGGTAAAGTCTGCATACGAGCCAAGTGGCCCATCAGGACGAAGCTAACCCCGGTTTCTGTAGCATGACCATGTACCGCGCATGTCTCTAAACAACCAAACGTCTATCATAAGCTCAAAGCGAACAATTTTGACATACACATGTAGTTTCATCGGTGCATTTGGTTCGACTGATCAAAATCGTTAGGGTGAGGGTTGCAAAATGAACGCGACAATGAGCACCTCGTAGACATTCTACCATTTACTCGAGACCCAGCCGTACCTGCTGTGGTAAAAACTCTAGTTTCTTGAGCGCTCTCCAAACTTCCCAGGTGTATTAAAACTCAATGATGCACAGATAGAAGAACAAATCCACTGTTTTATCACATTGCCAATGGAAATAAATTTCTCTCGCGAAGCGAGTCATGTCTGTTCAAGTCACGAACGTTCATCATTGGATTATGATGCAGGCTTACGTGTACGTGCTTACGTGTGGCTCTGCTAGCTGTTATAACACTGTTTAGCTTATGATTGGTCAAAATCAAACCTAACACCCCCCTCCCCGGCAATACGATGGCGACCATACCTCTAGGTTTCTACCATCGTACATGTTAATATTCTCTTGCAACATTTGTAGCTTTCTCGCAGACTCGCTGTCAGGTTTCTGAGCCCAGAAGTGGCCAGCGTTTATCACCTGAAATGAAACGGAAACAACGACATGCACGTGTCAATACCTTACTGGCCAACGTCAATAAACATTGAAATAAATCACTGTACGAAAAGAAGCAAACATAGGGAGTGGAGAAGACAGCGTGGCCGAGTGGTTAGGGCGCCTGACTTGAAATGCGGCGGTCGCGGGTTCAAGTCCCGTTTTGACCACCAAGCTGGAGTTGCTACTCAGTAGACCCTTGTTCAACCCCTCCGTCAAGCTTGTAAATAGCAAACTGGTCTGCCTCCCGCCAGTTGCTTGTGTAGTTGACATGAATGTTTCTCTCAGTTTAAGTGGCATGCCCGTGGCGCAGCTAGGTGTAACTACGTGCACTGACCACTATAGCAACGACAACATAGATAGAATTTCAACCGGCAGGTGGCCATTTTACAAAAGCAACAGGGAGTTTTAGACGGAGCTAGTGAGAACAATACCAGCCAGTTTTAAGAGTGGAGGAATTGAACTCAGCCATGCTACGCCAATACATAACTGCAGTTTGAACAGTTTTTGTTCTTGTTACTGCGGCAGGTTGTATAAGCCAAGCATGACTTGAAGACTGACCTGCTTCGGGTAAACAATAATCTTAAATCAATTATTACAGTCTTACCACTGAGGTCACGATTTCCAAGTAGCCCTTCTGAGGAAGGTTAACCTGTTTTAAATAAACATAAGACAAATGACAATCTTAAGGTTGATGGTTTAACCAGCTATAAATGACACTTGGTTGACATAGGTTTTGATGGTAAATTTAGGTTCATGATTGTCCCAAAGTGAAACTAAACTTTTTTTACAAGGTTGTCATATACCCTCTTTAGAGATAAGGGTTACACTACTAGAGGTAAGGGTAGGGGGAACGACTACACTGTAATTACGTTACTCGAAGTGAGTCCCTTACAACATATAGAATAAAGACAAGGAAATTTAGCCCAACTATTATTGGATGCAACTATTGGAATGCAATTTCTTTATAAATACATAATAAGCTGACTAGAGAACTATTCAAAAAAAGTACTTTACCAGTTTTATTTTGCCAAGTATGATAAGTCTAACATAAACTACTAATTTTTTAAGTGTTTACTCTTTCCTCTCTTAAACTAGTTATCTTTTTAACCTAAAATAAATGTATTTGTCAACAATATTGTATTCATGTCGTCTAGTGGAGAAATAACACAAAAATACAAAATACAAATACAAGAAAATACACTAACAAACATAGGAAATTCACTGTACCTGCCGTGGTTCCTCCATCAACTCCACACTACCTGTACCTCTTGAAGAAATAAGTGTAGCCATCCTAGGATGGAAATACCAAAACCCTATTATTGCATGTCTGTACATCTACGAACGAGATTTGTTTTTGGCAACAAAGCTTGACAACCAACCTGCTCGTCCTGAGTCTTTTAGATCCTGCAGCTTCTCCAAAAGACCTCCTCTGTTCCATCAGCCTGTCCATTTGAGCATTTTTTGCTTCAGAGATGAAAAGATTGAGAGGTTTCCTGAGATGTCTGCAAAGACAGCAAAACAAGAACATAACTTTATAATGGTTAGTGTGTCATCAAGGTTTAATGATGCCTAGTGTCATCATGCTATGGTCTTGTTTTCTTTCACAGTGTGTCGCTTTAAGGAGCTAGACCACATTCAGTCACGACATTTTGAGATATCTTCGCCACGTACAAAATTACCTTTAAATTGAAGGAAACCTGAAACTAATAGTTCACTAAGATAGAAAAAAACAACAAGGAATAATAATAAACCATGAAAGAACAAGGATGGTTAAGGATGGAGAAGATTGACACGGATTACAAACGTCGAACTTGAAAACGTTGGGCTAAACTTTTCAAAATGCGAAATCCGTAACGAAGCTCCTTTACAGGGAGAGTACAAATCGGTCCCAGCAAAAAGCTGAGCTAACAAAATGCCGAGACTGGCAACCCATCTAGAATTATCTTCAACCCAATCACGAGCAATACCCAATACATCTCCCGACGATACCCTTTACGTTTGCTGCTTGTTTACCCATTTGCTTTGTAGGTTTCTAGTGGTTTTACAAATATTCTCACTGCGAAAAGCTCACAAATATCCCTTGCATGCAGTCAGAGATGGTAGACAAGGAATAATTCCATGATGGCTGAATGCTTACGCCGACTTCGTGTTCTTACATGAAGGGCAAAAAGACCTGGCATTGAAACTGATCCTGACCTCATTTTAATAGCTTTGTAGACAGCTGGGACAATTGAATTCGACTCCAAGCCTCGGTCAACAATACGTGGTCTTTCAAATTCAATGTAGGCCCTGAATTTCAACACAAAGACAACGCCGTCAGTTTCCCAGGAATAACACTGCATCGCACTTCTCTAAATGACTGAATATGCAAGTGAATATTACATGAAAGATTACATACTTGAACTGTGGAGAAAGAGATGAAGACATAATCTTCACCATCTATGGGTGTATTACGAACTCACAACGTGCCCATCTCTCAGTTGACTTGATAGCTCAGTTGGTAGAGCACTGCACCGGTATCGCAGAGGTCATGGGTTCGATCCCGTTCAAGCCTGAAGTTTTTTCAGGCTTTAATTTCACAACTGCTTTGACACACACTACTTAAAATGTTGTGTGTATCCAGTAACTGTGACGATCAATCATGGCTTCATGACTGAATAGTACTATGCTACTCAGAGCAGACATAAGAGACCGGCGTAAGAGTGCAGCCTGTCTCTTGCACTCAACCACTAGCTTTCATGATGCTTTCACCAAATCATAAATGAGCTACGATGATGTTTTCACTCATTTGCCAAGCTCTTGTACATTACAAGCTTGTTTCACCACATATTGAAAGTTAAAAACCTCTAGACCACATGGCATCCTTAAAATCATTGATTCTCGTCACGTCAGGTTACAAAAAATTTGCAACCTGGTCTCCACTAAAAACTCTCCAAGAAGCTAAACCAACTTAATGGTTTAGCACGGCTCACAGACTAGGATCAACTAACCTGCTTTCCTCAAAGTACAGAGCTTTGCCTTTACCACACTGCCTGAACATTCTTGCAATCGCTGACCGGTACAGAGCACCATGGGGAGGCATATTCCTGACCTAAATCAGTTCTCAGCATCAGAACAATTTCTTTGCCAAGGTTAATGTAATTTGAGTCCATGAAAAAGTAATCGGACTCTTGTCGCAGCATTCAGAGTGCAAGGAAAACGAATTTTCAGGAGTACCCTATGGGCAAGCTCTACATAACTACACATCCGATGTACTTGACTGAGAGTCATTCTCACTAGCCCAAATTTAATTCTCTTACAGCACATTCAAACACTATGCCAACAGACCATTTCTGAGTTGCCTTTTGCCTCTGTGTCAAAAAAAGTCTTCATGTGAAACCATTCATATGAAAATGTGTTCCCCACACAGGTTAAATTTCATGCAAATCAAACTCATTTTTGCATGAGGACTCATTTTGAAACAGAGGCATAAGGTAACTCGAAAATGGCCTATTTGAATTTCCTCAAAAACTTTCCCACGAAACTAAACAGAATTACTGCAAGATCTCCCGGCCACAGACACGTTTTTTTTTCTGCATGCTGCAGACAAGTATAATGCTGCCACAGAATGCACATGTAACTCTCCTAATTTTGATCTGCTCTGCGTAAAGTGTACTTACAGTACGCATAATCCTGGAACAAGGATGCTCTGGTTACTATGAAGTTGAACTGGTGTAAATTTTCTGAAAGCTATTTGCTGTTCTGATGCTCATTGTTCACATGTTTGTTTAATTCTCAACACCTACCCACTTGACACTATGTGAGCATTATTTAGAAGAACTTATGTGCTGATCACTGTTTGGAACTGCACTCGATACATACCATAACAGTGGTAAAAGGATCATGACCAGACATCGCTTTCATTACTTCAGCTTCATCAATGTCACTTGATGTAAAGTAGTTTGGATAGAATGCACCGCAGATCACAAGCTGTAAAGTAAATGAAGTTTTACAATTGGACTTAACTACAGAGTCACAACACTTGGCTTATATATCATGACCCCTATGGGTCAACTATGACCAGAACAAAAACTGCAATTCTCAACGCAAGTTAGGCTAAGAACATAATGCATCAGATGACAGCATCTTGAGATGGACCATAATAGCAATATAAAAAAAACCCAGCTTCTTTGACAAAAACAAAGTACATAGACCCTTTTCATAAAACAAACGGCTGCCAGTTCTTTTGTAAGTATCAAAAATTGGCCTCACTGACCTCGTGTTTAGGTTGATAATTCAAAAGGAATTTTACTCTCAAACGAGGTTAGGCCTAAAACCTTGCTTTGCTCACTTTGCTCGTCTACCCTGAAACTAGAGAGGTTGACTTGTAGCAAGTCTAAAACAAGATCTGCGAAGGCAGGCTATTTGAAATGTACACAAAAGCATTTTAAATTGGCAGCCATTGATGAAAAGGGTCTATGGCCAGTGAGAACGACCACTCACCTTTAAAATGAGAAGAGACTCCTGTGTGGTGGCCCTGTAAAGCAGACACTGACTTGTTACACGTACCGCTGTTCACTCTCAGACTTTATCTTAATAAAATACATGTACAATCATGAAAACCGAGAAGGTCATAACTCACTTTTGATGCAAAGGTCTTATTGTTCGCAGATTAAGCTGCTTGAGTCTTTCAGTCAATTCTTCCACAAGCTGCTCAACCTGAAGGACATGATGATAATGATAACGATAACGGCAACGATAACAGAAATGATAATGATAATGATAATGATAACTTATTGCTATTTGTTATTGTTATTTCCTTTTTTACTTTATTGTGTCGTGTTGTCTGGAAACTGAAAGTTACTCTACAAACCAGCAAGTGTTCAACTTGATATCTGCCTCCCTGACCAATGATACTTGATACTCACACATTAAACACATAAAGAAAGAATTTATGACTTTATATCTACCCCTATTCATACATCATTCTCTATATCTCACTGACTGAAGGTCCACAGCATCCCCTTTCCTCTTAAGGGTATGGTAAATACAGGTAGCGTGTTTAAAGTAGATAGCTGACTCTCCAACCAATCATATTTACTCGTATTTGCTTTAGAAAGATGGACCTGTACAAGATTTCTGAAAATGATATGGTAGAAGTGTTCAGACCTCTCTTATGCGACCCAGCTGAATCATGTTCTCTTGACTCCAGTTTACTTCTCCCTGCAAATAGTTCCATGTATAAATTAATAACAACAATAATCAACAAAATCTGAATAAGAAAATAAATGCACATTTAATCATAAGTGACAGATACAACAGAGTTTTATATATGCACATAGCCATCATTAACTAAAGCAGTGCTCTCAACAGGACCTGGCACCAACCAGTGCTCCAACACACATTTTGCTGTGGATTACCAGCATGATGATAGCAGTTTTCTGAAATTCAAATTGGCCCTCTAGAGGACGTCGTAATGGGCCTCTCTTAGTAGAGAGCTTAAGCAATGACGATGCTGACCCCAAGGACAACACCTAGTGAAAAATGAATTTATATTTCACCTTAGAATTTTGCAATTGTCTAGGTCTGTTCAATACGCCTATTGGTCTCAGAACTAGCTCAAGCTAAATATGTAATCCCAGTGCCCAATTCCAAAGGAAGCCACTGTTGTTTGCATTCTCCAAAATACTCAGAACTTACATGTAATTCAATTCAATTCTTTTACTCTTTTAATCACTTCATGTCATTGTTTTGTGGGAGAAAGCTAAGAAATGCACCCTCGTCAACTATCACGCGATAGAAAGCATGTGTACAGCTACTGTTCTAATCATTAAATCTTTTGTTTGTTGACATTCTTGTTGCTGTACCCACTGTGGTTTGCTTAAGCTCTCTATTGATTATTGACAAGAGCTGCACCTAATGCCTACAGTACTTCAAATCTTATTGAACACACTGATATAGGTATGTAATCATATTTCACATCTTTTAGCACATGTTATCAACATCAAAATGTTCTGACGTACTTTTGTGAATCCTTTTCGCCTCTTCAACATGCTCCACTCCTGAACAAAAAGAAAAAAAAAAAGTAAAACAGTCAGATCCCAACTTACAACATAGAAAAAAGTGAAGCCTTGGAGCCGAATGGCTCATAGCTGCCAGAGCTCATCCCGGTTTCTGTAGCATGAAGCAGCTAGGAGTATTTCTACTCCCCCTGGATGGGATGCTAGTCCATCGCAGGTCACTCCCCCACAATTTGTTAGGTTTCCCCAACAATTCGCCGGTACCCATTTACACTCCTGGGTGGAGAGAGGCACTGTGAGAGTTAAGTGTCTTGCTTCAAGGGCACAACACAGTGTCCCTGGCCAGGGCTTGAACCTGGACTGCTCGCTCCAGGAACAAGAGCACTAACCATGAGGCTGCCGCACCTCCCACAATTCACAACATAACCCCATGCAAAAAATATCACATGAAATAAATTCTTGAAACTGAAAAGTAAAGGTGATCAGTGAATAATCTAGAGTTATTTACCTTAAAGGCATTGAGAACTGCAATGCAGTCACTGTGCGAATAATCACTCCAGGCCATCTTCTTACTGTGAAAGACAAAAAATACAGTAAACTCTGAGTACCTGCAGGGTGTAAAAGCTATTTACTTGGTATAGCTTTCAACCTCACGTCCTGATTTTCATTTTTCCACCAAATGCAATTAATATTGAATTTCTTATAATTATTACAATACTATATAACACCGACAAGCAGGAGTAGGTTTTTTTTTTATTGTGCTAACTTGGCATAATTGAGCAAACCGAGCACAATTTTTAGCTTTATCTATATTTAGCACTGCTAGGATAAAATAATTAATAATCTGGCTGTTTTGACTTTCACAAAATGAAAAAAGTTACATAATTTCGTTTTGAATACACTTCTTTTTACTTATTCTGTTTGTTAAACTTTTGTTGACTGTTGGCTCCATGCTGCCTGTGATCCGTGTCATGTTTTGATGTTTCTTGGTCTCAGACCCCACACATGCGGCTCGGCGGTGAGCTGACCGAGCTCTAAGGTCTAAGATGGCATCCTCATTGTCAAGCACTTCCAGTGAATGAGTTGCCAGTAATCGGATACCCGTGTTTGCGTGAAGAACTCTGGGATCACCAGGGGGCAAACATTGCTAGTCGCTAGAAGAAAATGTATGGTGAAAAGTTGCTTCGAGTTACAAGAAAACGATTTGTGAGAGAGATCAACGCTTTTTCGCCGTCGTTTTTATCGCGAATGGATTTGGGCAATGTTGATATGTGGAATATGTGAGTTTTTGTTTGAATAACCGTGAAATATGTGATAAAACCTACCGATAAACTCCGTTGCTTACGTGAGCGTTATTGAGAAATTTACATCACGTAATGGTCTGAAAATATTACAAAATTAATTAGGTATAAATCGAGAGGAAATAACCCAGTAAAGCCTTTCAAGTTGTGTGCAGGCTACTTTTGGCTTATTTGAAAGCTCAGTCATACAAATAATACTGGAAATAAGCCCGGTGGCGATCATTGTACTGTCTGGAGTTGATTTAATGACAAATGAGTCCGCACGACTCATGCTGTGTGGCTACCGTGTTGCTCAAAGCCTTCGTTCTGCTTTTACAAGCACATATTTCAGTGGTTTCCTTTTCTACAACAGATCAAGGGTGGCTCCTTGAATATATCTCTGAGTATTTGTATTTAAAAGTGCCATTTGTGCATAATTATGCTTTCCAAAGTTTGGTATTGACGGTTGAGTGAAATTGCCCGACACAAAGGTTAGTGGTTCCTTCTGCAATTTTCGATTTCTGTTTTAGAGCTTCTTTTCTGTCTTTATATGTAACTTCTCGGGGGGTCTTTTCTACCATTTGCTCCGGGTAGCCTCTCGAGATCAGGCGTGTATTGAAATTTTCAAAATTCTCTTCAATGTATTTCACAATAAACCTCATGCAAGCAAAAGGGAGTTTATCGGTAAATTTTATCACTTATATCACGGTTATTCAAACAAAAACTTACATTTTCCATGTATCAACATTGCCAAAAATCCATTTGCGATAAAACTACGGCGAAAAAGCGTTGATCACTCCACAAAATCATGTTTTTGGGCGTCGAAACAACTTTTCGCCATACATTTCCTTCTAGCGACTTGCAATGTTTGCCCCCTGACGATCCCAGAGTTCTTTGTGCAATTACGGGTATCCGATTACTGGCAACTCATTCATTCCAGTTCAGATAGTTCAGCAGCTGACAAGTTATTCTGCAGTCACTAGATAAGGGTTTGTTCTATTTTGCCTCTATTTACCCTGTTCTTTCTTCATTTTGCTTAAAAACCAGATAGCATAATTTTGATGGCAAGAAGCATAATTTAGGGAAACTAGCATAATTTCCACATAATTTCCAAAAATTCTGAGCACTGCTAGAAGCATAATGTGCCATTTTCACGGGCACAACAGACAAAATCCTATGTAAGCAGGGCCACTTGGGGATATTTTCAAGATTGACAGATGGACTACATTTACCTGTAAGCATCAAATTCCTTCTTAAAGGGATTTGCAAAGAAGGACTGCAAAGACAATGAAGCACCTAAGGGTGAAGAAAAGTTCAAGAAGAATGTCTACCATTCTGGAAAAGATGAACTTAAAATATTCCTTCACAGTAGATACTTTGTGTCCTGTGTTTGCTTTACATGTGAAAAGTCACACATTGAACATGGCTTGTGTGTGCACTGGCCTCTACTTCACAAAAGTGAAGCAAGCTTTAGAAGCAAACAAGCTTTATGTCACCAATGGTTTCAGTCTTAGAACACTCTTCTGTAAATCACTAACTCTTAGTGAAATTGGCATCTTCGACAAAGATTATTGTCCAACATTCCTGTTCATTCATCTGCACTATTTGTTAAACTATTGTTTTGTTTACATGTACATTGGTCCTGGAGGAGGCAGTGTGGCCAAGCGGTTAAGCACCAAACTTAAAATCCAGAGGTTGCAGGTTTACGTCCTGTTCTGACCACCAGCTGGTGTTGTTCTAGATACCCCTGAGGTCAACTCCTCGGCCAAGCTTGTAAATAGCCAACTGGTCCACCTTCCTGCCAGTTGGGATTTTTAACCATATTATGTTCATTTACATTGTTTTTTTGTTTGTTTGTTTGTTTGTTTTCATCATGAATTTGTTTCCACTGGCCCTGAAGAAAACCCAGTGGGGGTGTGGTCTATTAAGATTTTTTTTTCCTGAACAGCCCCATAGGGTGAGTGGTTGTCAATAAAAATATTTATTTTATAATTATGCCTATTGATGATACTCACTGATAACAAGGCATTCTTCAAGGCAACCATACACATATGCAAAAACCAACAGCTTTCCAAGGTGAACATCAATCGGCAGGCTACCCAGCACTTTGCCAATAAACGTCAGCTCTCCATCACAAGGATTAATAGTACCATTCTTCATAACAATGGTCAGGGCACCCACCTAGAAAACAATCATGTCATACATTTAAATGCTGGAATAAGCAGTGTTTGCATTCACATGCACTCTTGATAAGAGAATGCAATTGGAGAACTGACCCTACAATATAGATAACTTGTGATCAGGCATTCTTTTTTTGGGTTAGAACACAAGATCACAGGTTACAGTATACTGGTAACCTGACTACTGAGCCCCGCATGTAATGAATCTCTTCATGCAATTAAAACTATCCTGCTCTCAACAGACATTTGAGATTCAACTTGTGAAATTCCACTTTGATAATGAACAAAAATTTGTAATTCTGCAGAGATCAATGTACACCACTTTCTTCCACATGGAGTTATTTTGTAAGTGAAATCTTGAGAGACCATGACAATCATATTTCCCTGTCTTCCTCACCTGCTTCAATAGCAAGACTGTCCGCTCAATGTCGTCTGAATCTGGAGGCTGTAATGCCAGTCTTAGCACAGCCTTGGGGGGACCAATATCCAAGAGCTTCACTTTCAACACAACCTGTTCTAGTGGACATCTCTAGGGAGGAAATAATGTTAAGAAGCAGAGTGTTACAGTCCTCGCATATTTAGCATAGTCATACATTTAGCACATGCATGAACAAAAATTCAAAAAATACATGTAGACATACATGTATATTTTATTTTAAACTTCTACCCACACCCCTCCCTCCCTCCCTTTAATTTTGTACCCATATCCCTCCCTTCCTCCAGCTCAAGTTGCTTCCAGAGCCTCACCTCTTTCCCTCTCAACTATTTATACCCATACGTCCCTCGCTTACCCTCTCCCTCATCCCCCCACCCAACTCAATCCTTACCTACCTCCCACTCAAAAACAATGAAAATATTTGGTTTGACTGTGATGCTTTTATATGTTTCTTCATGTTTGAAAACCCAATGTTCCACTCACACCTTTGTTTGTGAAAATTAACTTAAAGAGGAACTTTGAAAAAAAAATTTGACTCCTTTTAACTTTTGGATCAACAAGTAATTTGCAAAGATTACCAACTACTTGCAATCTATATAGTAATACTTATTAAACAGTGTGCACCATTTACCTGCATCTCAGGAATACCAAACTGTGGAAGGCATGATTCATAAAACTCCCTGGTTACCATTCTGTAGCATGTTCCTGTGGACACACGACCAGCACGACCTTATGACAAGACAAAGAAAAAGTGGAGATAAATGAACCTCTGTCAGGACACAGGTCAAGAAAGAAAGATGTTCCCTCCTGGTAATTTTGTACTATGGTGATGAGAAATGTGTATTGTTCTATCAAGAAATTGAAAAATGCTGTGTCTGAAATAAGACTGACTAATTAATTTTTGACACTATTCTATAGGCTCGCCAGGTACATTTTAGAATTAGCATAAATATATCTGTATTATGCTTGTTACACCATAGTCAAGTTAACAAAGATAAAAAAGACCTTTTGTAAGCAGACACTTAGCCATGTTTCTATCCATTTGACTTATACCCACTGGAAGTAATTCGTAGCCTCACATCAATACACTGCATAACTCTTCTAACTGGACACCTGATCAGGCTAGGGTGTCTGTCTACAGACAGGCACCCATTTTCAGAACTCACAAAAAGAGCCAACTAGTAACTTTTCATGTCTACTTGCCCGATGAACAGAGGCCCAGAAAAGTCATAAGCCAATCAAGTCATAAAAGGGGAAAAAAAAAAAACAAGCATGCACTTGCCTTGCGCAAGCAAAATTGAGAGTTACTTGTCTGAAGGACAAGCTGAAATTCACATTTTTTTCAAGCTCCATGTTTTTACAACAGTACCAGTCTCTTGGAATCATCTTGACATCCCAAATGAGATAATGTAACATTATAAAAACACACAACCATGATATTATAAAAAGCAATGTGGTCTGCATACCTTTACGTTGTGTACAGTTGGCTTTGGATGCCCATTGCGGCCGTAAACTCTGGAAGTTTGTCTCTGGATCGCAAATTAGACATTTCTCCAGACAAAAATCAATAACTACGAAAAACATAAAGATACTGTACTCAGACTATAAAAAGTACAAAAAGTAGTCAAGAAGTATTTCTCATACACATACACAGTATTGTAAAATGAAATACTTTTAGTCCCACAAGTGGTAGGCTGGTGTACAAGGAAACAAAAAGCCCAAAGTCACAGGTAAATGGTCTTTATTAATTAAACACAACTTGCATTTGCCTAAGGTAGGTTTCTTTGTTCCTCTCATGTTCTGTTAACTCCTCAATATACTGCTGAGATCATCGGGCAAATTGACCAGTTGGAAGGATGATTTTGCCCGCCCGATTTGATCATCTAGAGGAAAGTTTTACTAGTCCTATAAAGAAGCTCAGTTCAAAACATTTTGCCTGCCTGTGAAAGACAGTTGCCCCCCTGCTGAAAATGTTGATGAAACCCTTAATGTCGAAATACTTCACATTGCACTCATCTCATAGTATGCAAGATACCCTGAATCATCACCAATCTCGTATTCTGAATAAAATTTATTGGTTCAAAATTCATACCCTGGTCAAGAGCTACAAGGACTGTTTAAAAATGGATACTACAGGTACAGTATACTGTACCTCTCAGAGATATGCAAACCATCAAACACATTTTCAACTTGGAGTAAACTTGTTTGCATTCACGTTGGTGGTCAAACGGCCATTGTGGTTTGCTTATCTCTGAGCGGCACTACTGTAGGTAAGTCATACGATATCATTGTAGTTTATACCATATTTGATGTCTGGAACAGTGATTGAACTTTCAGCAATGTTTGTAGCCAAGATGACCTGCCAAAATCAAACAGTCAATCAATCAAGTTGCTATATCAGCAAGTACACTGTATACTGCAGTCAACTTGCTGTTAAAAAGGCAAATAATTAAAACATTGTTTATCAGAAATCTAATGCCTGAAAGAAAACACAATAATTGTACATTCAATCAAATTGTATCATTTCTATGAGCATGTAGAAAAATATTGTGGTAGTCTCAAAAAAACTGTATTATCAAATAAAATATGTGTACATATGATGATCGCTTCAAGCATGAAACTCGAGTTACTGTAGTTTCTATCTTAATTTGCATTTCACACTGCATGTATTTGCATCGAGCACTCCTGCAATTATCAAAAAGCCTACCAGCTATTAACTAATGAGATTAACTATTAAAAACTTAGCTAAGAAGAAAAAGAAGAAGGAAAAAAAACCCTTGGGTTAACAATAGGAAAGATTGTGTGAAACCACCTCTACTTTCTTTGTGTATATGTAAAAAAATGTATGTATTTATGTATGACGCAGACTATTGGCAAGCAGTGAGGTCACCCCTCTACACCTAAGGCAAAAAACAATTATACTGGTGCAAGCACTTTACCACACACCATCTGTTCAAAACTTTGACTGGGAATTAAAGGAATTAAGCCAAACAAGCCCAAAACTAGTCATGCCGAGAGTTCAACTCATCATTTTATATCAGCTCTGCAGAATTTAGCTTAACACACCTTTCTGAAACCCTCTGGTGGTTTTTGGAAGACACTTCCTTGTTCATGGGTGGTGATTCGGGAATGCAGTGGAAGTATTCTACAAAAAGGGACACAAATTTGAAATTAATATTTATCACCCTCACAGAAGTAATTAGTTCTGCTAGTTATTATATAGCAAGGTAGTCTTGAAGTAAATCCAAGCGTTCTGGTTGGTTCTTTCTTGGTCAGGATTTTGGCATATGGAGCAATTTCATGGTAACAGTCTTAAGTCATGTATTTTTTTGCTTTGTGCTTACTAACCTAGCATGCTTGAGCCATACTGGGGAATATTAGCCCTCATGCCATAATGACCTCGGTCCAGTATTCCCCAGTATGGCCCTCACACTTGCCTAGTACAAGGTAACATACCTTATTACATGAAATTTTCGCGGCACGTTAATTTCATGATTTTGAGGTTCCCATATTTTGCAACACCTTAATTTTGGGATTTTGCAAAAATTTTTCATTTTCACTCACTTTAATTTCGTGTTTTTGAGTGAAACACGCTTTATTTCTTTGTCAATGTTATTTAACATGTCCCTGAATTTGATCAAACAACTTAATCAACAATGTCCAAATAAACAGAAACGCAACTGATTATGTTAACAGTAACAAGAAAGATGTTCTCATAGTGTCTGCAATGCACGGTTTGTAGTTCATGCTTGAATTCAAGTCACGTTTAAGTAGTCAATTGACCTCATAAACTATATACATTAAATATTCCTTTCT
Organism: Orbicella franksi; assembly: GCF_964199315.1. NCBI lineage: Eukaryota > Metazoa > Cnidaria > Anthozoa > Scleractinia > Merulinidae > Orbicella > Orbicella franksi. Next base: position 30,143,540 of record NC_138148.1, on the reverse strand, counting down.
GCAGACTCCAAAGAGAAAATGTTGCCGTTCAGTTTCACAACTGATGCCATTTAATTGTTTGCGTAAATGTCTTGATACAGATCAACAGGTGGTAGCACGTCTTTTCCCGAGGCGACAGTAAGAATGGAGGCATCTCCTAAGAACGTTGAAGCAATTGAAAGGTTTAAGCAACTAGTGGAACAGCACTACAAGGAGCCTGTAAATGAACAGTTTGAGGATTGTTCAAAAGAAGGGCTACCTGGAGTGGAGATGGAAAGCAGTAGTGATGAAGAGGACCAGAACATTACTACAGAATAGTTCAAAATGATTGTTATAAACGTGTGTAATGGTAATAAAGTGTCTTTTTTAATTATTGACATGATGTGAGTCACTTAATTTTTGCGTCATGTTAATTTTGCGACATTAAATTTTTATTAAATCGCGAAATTCCGAAATTAACGTGTCGTGAAAATTTCATGTAATAAGGTATGTTGCAGGCCAGCCTGTAATAGTTTAACATCTCATCCAGGTACAGCAGACATCCATGAAGCACCACATGCAGCAGATTCATGTATGAGTGATGTCTACAGGAGAATCTTTGTTTACAATAATTTCTTTTGCCTCATTAGCACAAGCAATAGAGTTTCTGATAGAGCTACAAAAACATCAGTTCCGAATATTGAAAGGGCACAGCACGATTAACTGTCCCAAGTAATTTGAGACCGGTGTATTGAATACTTTTGTGTGACACAAGTTTGAAGACTCAAAATTTTACAAAGAACGTATGAGCTCATTAGCGCTTTTGCTGCCCAGAAATTAGGCAGTTTTTGAAAGCCAATTTCTCCTCGAATATTTCATCCAAAGAGCCAAAATTTCACCAATTACCAAGTTTTGCAACGTCTTTAATAGTTTGTAGTCAATTCCTATCTAGTGTGATGCCTTCTCTGCACAAAGTCGTATGTTAATTGGGAAAAATGTAAACAAAGACATCAGCAAAGTTTCTCATATAGCATTTGTAGAATTTTCTACGGTCATATTTATGCAATTACTTACATCAAATCTGTACAGATCTCATCTAAGACATGATCCATCTGTTCAATTTCAAAATAACCTAATAACAAAAAGAAAGCGAACTGCTTGATCTTGTGCTTAACCAGCAAAGAACTTCTATCTAACTGCTACTGTACACAAGTAGTTGAAAAATACACAGTGATGCACTTACTCCGAGAAAATTAAAATCTTAATTTAAGATTTTTCCTCTTACCTCAGCATCAGAACAATACATGTAGCTGACAACTTATGTCAGCTTTAAAGTAAGATTTTAGTTTTACAGAGTATGATTGAGAAAACAATGTCCCACTTCACATTGACTAGACTTCAAGTTTACATTCAATTCTAGTCTTACAGTGATTAGGAGGGTGTTGCAAAGTTTATAAAACATTTTAGCATTTTTGTCTTAACTTCAGAAGCCATACAGTACTAACCAGGCAGAAACATTAGGACAGTCCCACGAGAACCTTGCCTGTCGAGAGAATGTTAAAAAATCAACATACAAAAATACACACAAGAAGGGTGTCAAAATACATGCAAATCTGTGTGTGAATAATAAAGAATGTCTTCCTCCAATTTAAATACATGCATACGCTAAACTTATACCCGAATGCATGTAACTCCAACTACAACTTAAATTTTGCACGCGTGTAATTACACGCACGTTACACGTATTTTACACCTATACTACTGTACACGCATTTTACACCCACTTTACACACATGTAGGTACAGTCTGCACACATTACAGTACAGGCCAAAGGGATTGCAGGTTAATTGAGTGCAACAAGTACCCGTATAACTGTATATCATTATTGGATAGTAGCAATCTAAACACTGATTGTGATATCAAAGTTTGTCCACCAATCAGAGCAAATATCTACTCATGTACACATACACGTTATCTCCGTAAAGGGGACTTAATCATTGACAAGCATTAAACGGCAGGAGAACGCTTCACCACACATTCATGCTATCTTAAGACAATAGAAACACCAAGCTAACCTTGTGTTGCTAGTTCTCTCCAGTTCATCAAGATGGTATACAAGCCGAGCTGCCAACTCGTACCCCACTCTGTCAATACCTGGTTCTTCAAGAGTAATGTCTGGAAGCATCTGTTGGCAATGTCAAATTAAAATAAAATCTTCAGTTGATAAAAATGATGAATGATCGAGCTCCTAATATGAACAATGATGAAACATCAAAATACAGTGGAACCTTGTTAATACCGTCACCAGTGGGCCATGAAGACTTGACCGTATAAACTGGGTGGCCTAAAGGGGTAGGGTCAAATTTCATGACTGGCCTAAATTGAGTGAAGTCATAACAGATATATGATTCACAATTGCACTTCTAAACAACTGTACTTTCATTAGCATCCAGAATGCAGATATGATTCTGAAAACAATTGAAACTTAAATCAGTACATACAATATTAACAAAAAAGGGGGTTGTAATAACAAGGTAACTGCATTGACGAGGTGACCATACAGCGGGGTTCCACTGTACTTACAAATCTTGTATGAACAAGATTGGTCTTCTAGAAGTATGTGTACTTTACATTGTGCAGCCTCATCTTGCAGTCGAAAGAATCAGATATAGTTTTTGGCTATAAATTACATGTAATGATTTAACAAGCTGATGTTTTCCCTCACGCTCATAAGACTACAGAAGCTAATTTCACTACCGGGCCACAAAACTTCTACTTTCACTATTCCTGGCCAGTAGTTGCTCCTCATAAATCACAGTTTTCCTTGAGTTTTGGAGACAGAATTGCTTTTTTTTCAACAAATGATGTCCAAGACAAGTATCTGTTCCCTCTTCAAAACTGAAAGGAGATAACCCTACTTTTTTGTGTATAAAGTACACAAAGATTAGAAAGGTATCAGGCATAAACTTACTCCAATATCTTTAAGATCATCAAGATAACTTTCCACCACAGGGAAGGACTTCCCATCTACGCTGACAACAGGGGCTCCCTCTACTCTGCCACGCACAGGAACAGCAAAGTACATTGAAAAAAGATCACTTTCAATGGTGGCTGACATCAGGATAACCTACAACAACACAAATCAGTATGGTTAATAATGAAAATAACTTTAAAACTAAACAAAATAACCATAAAATAAATTGAAGAAACATTACTTCCAGTGTTTTAGATCCAAAATTTACAATAAATGGTTATTCTCCTTGTTGTTGGGGAAAATATCAGTGGCTTGGTAAATCCTAATAAAGCCTTAACTTAATTTAATTTGCAGAAATCAAAGCGCGTTACTCTTGAGAATTTGTGCAATGTTTACAAAATATGCCAAGCTGAATTAAGTCACTTCCAGATGGCTGGAAATGTGCTGATAGTAAATCTGAAAAATTTCTTAACTAAAGGTCAAATGGAACTGCAGTAATTTTCTGGAAAATCCATTCAGAAACTGGAGATTATCTTACGACAAAGTCCTCTTCTTTAGTCTGGAACAGAATGGCAGAAATTTCCTTGCCATTTGGAACTATTTCCTGACTATCCCAGTTCCCAGTCTTTTTTTTTTTTTTTTGACCCAATACAATATTAAGGAAAATCTTTAAATTGTACATGGCAAACACCATCTCTTTCAGTTGGTTTGCCGATTTTGGAAAAATGCCTACCATTATTCAATGGTCATACCAACTGGTTCACTCTGACAAACAAAAAACAGAGACACATACCTGTATAAAATTATGTACTTTTATAATATTATGTAACAAGCATACCTTGACATGCCTTGAGTTTGTTCTCAACAACTTTTTCACCACTAGGAGACAGAAGTCTGAGTCTTGGTCACGCTCATGAACCTGAAAAAATGTGACTGTATATTTAACTGTCAATTATTCCACAAGCTCACGTTGGATATGAAGTGGTAGAATATAGCCAACAAGGCACGCAGCGCCAAGTTTGCTAAGATCATCTCATATCCAATGCCCGCAAAATATAGAAAAGTAAAATAAAATAAAAATAAAAATGTCCCAAGAAATTATGCATACAGTTACCAAATTTGTAGAGCATGGTGTAATGACTCATGTACCATGATGGATAAGCCAATGAAAACTCTCAAATTGCATTATCCACTGATCCAGTGTTTAATAATTTGTATTAATTACATGTATAAGGGATTTCTGAGGATCAAATACTACAACCATTGTTTAAGGGCAATGACCACATGCTTCTTTCCCCAAATGACAATTAAAGATTAGACTCTAGACAGAGATAGAAAACAAGCCAAATTTATTCTTTAGCTGGAGAAAAATTAACGCACCTCATCCAGAAAAACATGGGTGTACTGATTCATATTCTTGGACTGAATTAGCCTTTGGAGCAGCACACCAGTCGTGACGTAAGATAAACGGGTGTCCTCACTGAGACACTTGTCCCTTCCCACCTGGTAACCCACAAGACTACCCAGTGTCCAACCTCTCTCCTGACAAACTCTCTTGGTAATACTTATGGCAGCAATACGTCTTGGTTGAGTTACAATGATGTTACAATAACGTTGGTTCTTAGCATATTCGTCCAGAATATACTGAGGGACCTGAGTCGTTTTGCCACTACCGGTAGCACCTAAATTTGTAATAAAAATAAAATTAACCTAACATCATGAAATATCCTACATAATTTGTACAGACATGTATATTATACATAAATAAAAACTGGAATTGCCAGAGAAATTGGTGCAAGAGGGAGGTGTTGAAACCAAAAAACCCTTCATGAGATATGGATATCATTTTGGAAGAGATGTGGTGTCAACCTGATCTAAATGGCTAGTATGCCAAACTGGCTGAGACCACTTTGTATTGTGCTCATAGACAAGACACACCAGGGATAATACTGTAATTATGGAAAGTAACTGACTGACATCTCATCCAGAGTGAAGTAGAACTACACGTACTCCTCTAAAAGTCACTTCATACAATATACACTGAGACTGGAAATACAATACATGTAGCAAGCCTTGCCTCATGATGTACATGTACTGCGTATCACTATGTCTGAACAGACTTTACCTAACAAATTTCTTGTATATATACTGACGTACGCTTTTATTCAACCCTATAACACACCTTGTACAATGGTCACTGAATTGCTTTCAACAGTATCAACAATCTGCTGGCGATAAGATGTGATGGGAAGGTCTGGAGAATAGGTGTGATCAAAAGAGTAGTTCTCAAAAATATGCGTAGCCTCCTCCTCTTTCAATGCCGCAGGTATTTCATCAGAAGCCCCTAAAGGTGGGTCAAGTTCAAGTTGTTCCAGTTCATTGTAAAGATCTTCCAGCTTAGGACCAGTTGAGCAATACTCCCCAACATATGCAGGTGATGGTGGAGGGCTACAAAAAAATGTTCAAAAAATTAACAAAGCGAATGTGGTTTAGTAATTGTCTGTACTCTTATTGACAACGAGTACGTGTTATCACAGTGGTCAAAATGTTGTGGACTCACGAGACGCAGCCGAGTAAGTTTAACCACTGTGATAACACATATCATTGTCCACAAGAGTACAGACAACGCTATTAAACCACATTCAATTTGTTTTTTACCACAATATCAATGTCAGAGAAAATGGGTTTTTTTTTCAGAGTGCGAGCTGAAGAAGGCATTGCGTGACACATTGACGTGAACAGCGTTGTCTGGACTCATATCGACAATGGCAAATTAGTCAATCAGATTGTGAGATTAGTAGCAATTGTGGTAAAATACTCTATTTACAGTATTGCATTACTTCAAGAACTCAAAACAAGAACATTATTAAATAGCAGAATTAAAAGAGGAAAGCAAACTTTCCTCAAGTCAAAAGGTAATGTTCTAAGAATTTCAGGGAAAACTGATCACCATACCAGGGCCCTCCCTTATAATGGCCTATACGGATAGGCTCTACCCAAAAGAGATACCTTTTTCAGGCTTCAGGTATATGAAAGGCAAGGGATTTTGCAAATTGAGGTATACGAAAAAGTAGGGAAATCTGTCATTTAGTTATTTTTGAAGGGCCTTAAGTTAAAATATTCCAAACAGAGGCACCTTATGGCTATATCATTTCGTTTATTAGGCACCACATGAAAATTCCATTTTGGTAATTTAAGCATACTATGGGTCAGTATTGAAACCTTTTTTTCAAATCAAGGTATACGAAAGAGGTACCTTTTCTGTCAAAATGGTATACAAAAGGGTAAGGGGTTGGACCTGGGAGTGGAGACTCTCCATATAGAACTCCCCCCATCAACTGGTAAACCCCATGCAGGCTCTATCAAAATGCACCTTGTGAACAAAACATTCCCATAAAGTAAATGAGACCCTCGCTGGGCTTGTCACCCCTTCATAGGATTGTGTGGCATATCCAAAGTGCTTCTGAATCAGGGCACGATACCTTATCAATAACATTTTCTCTGTCTACTTAAAATTCTTCAGAAAATGGAGGTGACTGTATTGTTTAGGAAATTTGTAATACCAGAGAGAATATGTGGAAAAGGCACCAAAAATGCACACATAATAACTATGTGCACGTATTAACAGGGTCTTACATGTAGTTTGGTTCAGCTGTGTATGTTTTGCAGGGAATAATTATGCAGGTTTGACTGAGGGTAAAATACAGACTGCAGACTGCAAACTTCTTAACTGAATTGTGTTACCATTTCCATCATCAAGAGCTAACCATAAACAGGCTAAATGGTGCGTTGTTCAGGCTAACCTGAGTGATATCCAGGCTAACCAGAGTGCAGACTCCAATTAGCCTGAATAACCCTGTTCATGGTTAACACTCAATAATGGAAACAACACAATAAATACTTAAAAAGTCTGTAGTCTGCAGTATGCACTTTACCCTCAGTCTGCATTTTATCCCCAGTCTGCAGTCCACAGTCTATGTTTTACACTGACCGGTCTGCAAAGCTGATATATATAGAAAAAAAGGAAATAAATATACCTAAACCACTACTGGGTTTGAAAAGAGATGAAACTGCCCCTAAACGCCTCAACACTCAGTTGGCCTATCACTTCTTTAGCAGCAAGCGAGTTCTACTCAGACAGGTGTTAAATTATTAGAATGTTTACGATGTAAACATAAGACTTATTTAGAATCAGAATTAAGCTTAATATAAAGTTTAGTGTTCCAAAATATAATACCTGTTTAGCCATTCCATTTAACAATCAATACAGTAATTAGAATAATCTTTGGTCAATTCTTAGCTACATATAAGATATATGCTTGAGGCCGACTACAAAAGCTCGAGTTGTCTGAATTCTCACCTTTGCGGATTCTTTTTTGGCAATTTAAACGGCTGCTTATAGGCCTTATTTCGACTCTGGTCCCAATGTCTCCCTGTTATTTTAACGTCCGTTAGTGCGTTGGTCCTAGAAAGCGGCTTAAGACTGAAGAAGTCTTTTATGGTATCAAGGCTAATGTCTGCCATTTCGTCCCGAACCATTCAAGCCGCCATTTACAATGTTTAGACAAAGCAGGTTTTGCAAAACTGACCAATGAAAAGTGCTGTACTATTTGGAAGAACCAATCGTAAAGCTTGATGTAAGTCGTGCGCGCGCCCGGGTTCTAGTCCCCGGGCTATGTTTCTTACAGGGCCCCAACATGTGAAAATGGCTGCGATCGTGGAACTTTGAAAGCGGAAGCGTAAATTTAAATTGTGTTAAGTGTTGTGAAATGCTTCAATCATCATGGATGACTGGCAAACTTGTCCTAGATGTAAAACTACAAAATACAGAAATCCCAAGCTGAAGCTTTTGGTGAATGTTTGTGGCCATAAATTGTACGTTCGTGATCATATATGTTCATCCGACTTATTCTCTCAGCTGATTGCTATGCACTTCTTATGATGCTGGTTCTGAGAACTTGGTAGCTCAATCAAGATAGCATCCATCTTAGCTTCCTTGTCTTATGTCGGAGTCACGATGCATTGGCATGGAAAGAGAAATTGGATCTTCATCATTTGTCACTCTAAAATTAACTTAGAAGCAAACTTGATAAGCCAGAGCTTTGGATATAGTTGAACTCTCATTGATTGTATTGTTTCAACTACAACCAAACAAGGATAAGAGGACACATGGTGACAGAATTATGTATGGCAGTAGCAAAACGTCTCTTCAACTCTCCTGAAAATTTGAATTTATTCAAATTTTCATGAGGATAACAGAGAACTGAGAACAGCTGCGAGTTTCATGCCAAATGAAAGCAAGAGTTTGCACTTGACCAGACCTTGAAATTTAGTTAATCAATATTAGTCTTACTTTGGTCCCGAGCCAGATTGCCGATCAAGTTTTGAAGCAAAAAGATCAACCTATCACAATCTTTGGCAATCTTAAAAGTAAATTTAAGTTAGGTCAGCACTGTGCAGCTAATGTAACAAAAATTAACCAAGAATGCTCTCTGTCCAATCAAAATTCATTGATTCTTCTCTCGATGCTATAAAGATGCGAAGGATGTGTGGAGACACTTTTCACAAGACCCTCTGCAGCATGTCCTGAATGTAACACAGCACTGCGACGTAACGACTTCAGGGTCCAACAGTTTGAAGATCTCATTGTTGAGAAGGAGGTGGACATCAGAAAAAGGATTTTGAAGATGTGAGTTATGATCTTGAAGTAAAATACTTAGCAAGTCATTTTATTGTTCTTCACATTTTAAGGGTGGCAAATGGTCCTTTAAAAACAATGGGTCTCGCAAAATTTTGGTCGAATTTGACGGGTCTCGCAGTTTTGTTTTTTAGTGGCTATGTGCATCTCACAGCCTCAATTTTTGCACAAAGCTGTCTCGGAGGCTAAAAAAGCCCTGAAGTCCGATATGTTTGTTTGTTTTTATAAATGATGTCTGAACATCTTAGAACATGAATGTCATGTACTCACATTTAAAACAATTTGAAGTCCCAGTCTTGCAATTTGAAATAAGTAAAAATGTTTGGGGCTGGCAAAGTGAAATGCTAGTCTCACCTTCTCTCAAAGTCTCACATTTACCATTCATCACCCCTAATATTATTTTGTGTTATATTTTTTTAATGCAGTTACAACAAGCTTGAGGATGACTTCCAAACAGAATCAGATCCTCTAAGAGCCTACAATGACTATCTGGAAGATGTAGAGAACATAAGTAAGTCCTATGTGTCATTAATGGATACATGATCATATCTGCAGTTCTGCTTTTAAGACATTTTCTTGTAATACTAAAGGCATCATTCTACAGTTGAGTGTCAATCGATACTCTCGATCAACACTCCATCGACATCTCAATTGACACCTGATCGGCACTTGACCAACAACTCAGTCAATAATCGGTCAACACTAGATTAACACTCAATCAACATCTCAATCTACACTTGATTGACAGTCAATCAACAGGTGGTTGATAGTTGGCAGAGTGCTGACCAACTCATATGTATCGACTGACACTCGATGGTGTTTTTGAAAATTAGTCGACTCTTGACCAACTGTTGACTGAGATGTTGATTGAGTGTCAATCGAGTGTCATCGGAGATGTCGATCAAGTGTTAATGGGGTTGTGGATGGAGTGTCAATCAAGGGTGGATTGAGGGTATTGATTGACACTTGACTGTGGATGCCTTTAGAACACATGATCCAGGTTTCTTTTGGTGTGAGTTTTGAACGTGAGTTAAAAAAATAAAAAATAGTTCACTAAAAGTAGTTAGGGAATTTCCATTGAATTTGACTTCATGTTAACATAGTGGAGCCCTGTTCAGTGGCATAAAAACACTCTGATTAAAGCATTTCCCAGGATGCCTCGTCATTGACCCCAGTATGAAAAATTCTCTTACAGTGTCTTTTGTTTTTCAACTGCTCAGCACTATTTTGTTTATTTTTAAATAATCATTTTCCATCCTGTTCTTTATAGTTTGGAACCTTGCAAATGGTCATGAGGTAGAGGAGACAAAGAAGCAAATTGACAAATACAAAAAAGACAATGAAACCCTAATCAGGAAAAATAATTTCAAACTGGTGAGCATAATGGGCCATTTCCGAGTTCCCTTGTGCCTCTGTTTCAAAACAAGTCCTCATAAAAATTTTCTTTTGAAAATGAGTTTGATCTGCACGAAACTAAACATGCAGACAAAATGCAATTTCACATGAATGGTTTCAAGCAAAGACTCATTTTGGCACAGAAGCAAATGCAAGTGGTCAGTAAATTGTATACATGTACTGTTATACAAAAAAATGACGGTATTTATTAATCTAAGCCCGAGAAGAATGTATTTAATGTATTTGGGATCAACATAAATTCCAGGCTGACACTGTTACACTGTTGGGTTCTAAATGGGCACAATACCTAACTCTCACAATACGTTCTGAACGTTTATGTCAGGCACGGGAAATTTGACAAACGCTTCAGGGAAGAGTAATCTGTAATATGGATTTAAACATCCCTTCTCATGGGTTCTAAATGGGCACAATACTTAACTCTCACAATACCTCCCTAGACGTTTATGTCAGGCACAGGAAATTTGACATACGCTTTGGGGAAGAGTAATCTGTAATATGGATTTAAACATCCCTTCTCGTGGGTTCTAAATGGGCACAATACTTAACTCTCACAATACCTCCCTAGACGTTTATGTCAGGCACAGGAAATTTGACATACGCTTTGGGGAAGAGTAATCTGTAATATGGATTTAAACATCCCTTCTCGTGGGTTCTAAATGGGCACAATACTTAACTCTCACAATACCTCCCTAGACGTTTATGTCAGGCACAGGAAATTTGACATACGCTTTGGGGAAGAGTAATCTGTAATATGGATTTAAACATCCCTTCTCATGGGTTCTAAATGGGCACAATACTTAACTCTCACAATACCTCCCTAGACGTTTATGTCAGGCACAGGAAATTTGACATACGCTTTGGGGAAGAGTAATCTGTAATATGGATTTAAACATCCCTTCTCGTGGGTTCTAAATGGGCACAATACTTAACTCTCACAATACCTCCCTAGACGTTTATGTCAGGCACAGGAAATTTGACATACGCTTTGGGGAAGAGTAATCTGTAATATGGATTTAAACATCCCTTCTCGTGGGTTCTAAATGGGCACAATACTTAACTCTCACAATACCTCCCTAGACGTTTATGTCAGGCACAGGAAATTTGACATACGCTTTGGGGAAGAGTAATCTGTAATATGGATTTAAACATCCCTTCTCGTGGGTTCTAAATGGGCACAATACTTAACTCTCACAATACCTCCCTAGACGTTTATGTCAGGCACAGGAAATTTGACATACGCTTTGGGGAAGAGTAATCTGTAATATGGATTTAAACATCCCTTCTCGTGGGTTCTAAATGGGCACAATACTTAACTCTCACAATACCTCCCTAGACGTTTATGTCAGGCACAGGAAATTTGACATACGCTTTGGGGAAGAGTAATCTGTAATATGGATTTAAACATCCCTTCTCGTGGGTTCTAAATGGGCACAATACTTAACTCTCACAATACCTCCCTAGACGTTTATGTCAGGCACAGGAAATTTGACATACGCTTTGGGGAAGAGTAATCTGTAATATGGATTTAAACATCCCTTCTCATGGGTTCTAAATGGGCACAATACTTAACTCTCACAATACCTCCCTAGACGTTTATGTCAGGCACAGGAAATTTGACATACGCTTTGGGGAAGAGTAATCTGTAATATGGATTTAAACATCCCTTCTCGTGGGTTCTAAATGGGCACAATACTTAACTCTCACAATACCTCCCTAGACGTTTATGTCAGGCACAGGAAATTTGACATACGCTTTGGGGAAGAGTAATCTGTAATATGGATTTAAACATCCCTTCTCGTGGGTTCTAAATGGGCACAATACTTAACTCTCACAATACCTCCCTAGACGTTTATGTCAGGCACAGGAAATTTGACATACACTTCAGGGAAGAGTAATCTGTAATATGGATTTAAACATCCCTTCTCAGCTCTAGAGAGAGTATACTATGGACGCTAGAGTTATTAATTAATTTGCAGAGCTACCAGGCTACAAGAAAGCATTTAACATGTAATCATCCATTACAGATTGATTGTAGTAGATGTAAATTTTATTTCAAATAACGTACTGGAGGCAGTTTTTTTGACATGTACATATTACACAGTGCAGTGGAGTATAATCTTACTCTGGGATATTTCCAAATATTTCCTGGATAATTTGGTGTTTTATTTATTTTTTGTCATGAATTTTATTTAGGGAAGAGAGGAAGCTCTGGTTATGTCCCAAATTGAGGAAGAACAGAAACAGGAAGAGCTGCGCCGAGCACAGGCAGCTTTGCTGGAGAAACAAGAGAAGAATGACAAGAAGAAAGAAAATGAGGCATTTCTCAACCAACTGGTAATCAAGACAAAAACTGTAGATATCGATTTAATCAGGGGAATATTTTTAGGGAAGAGGTGGCCTAGTTAGTGGGGCAAGGGACTCCCAAGTTAAAAGATTACCTGGGGGCAAAATGCCATTATTTTTTGCCAGCAAGGTGTTTTTTAGGGTTGCCCTTGAAGGAATGATTAAAAAGCTGTCATGTCCGTTTTAAAGTGGTATCTTTTAAGGGTCAAATAAATCTCAAACCATGCCCTGGTTGGTCTCCCATAGGGGTTTGATTCAAATTTTCCAATGATCATGCCTAACCTCTGCACATGGCAGATCCACTCTGGGAGGTGGCTGTGTAGTTTGTATTTATTTTACAGCTTTATAGTTGATAATCATAGTTGTCCACCTCTTGTCTGCCTGTCCTGGTCAATGGTATTAGTTTGGAATCGACTTCTTAGATAATCAAGTAGAACCAATAGACAATCACTTGTGATTTCATTGAAATGTAACATTATTCTGTGTTACAAATCTATTGTTCAGACATGACATCACAGTTTTCAACAACTTTTTTTCCAGGCAAAAGGAGACCGTCCTCTTGATGACATCATAGCTGAACATGCAAGTAAATTGCAGAAAAAATCTTTGCTGTTCTCCGCGAGCAATTCTAAGCTATCTTCAATGCAAAAAGTAAGTCAAGATTTTTTTAAGCAGAAGATAATGTTTAAAATTGAACAGAAAATGCTGTTCATGTTTTGGAGATGATCCAACTGCAAGTACGAAAGGCTATGGAGTTGAGATATCTTAGATTTGTATGGAAGTAACATGTTTTCCCATCAGATCCAAAACTCTGAAAACTTTGATGAAACAGGCTACATTACTTGCATAAAATTTCGGACAATTTTAATTTTGGACACAAAAAGTGTTCAAAAATAAAACCGTCCAAAACTTTAGGTGTTCAAAATATTTACAGTACAGTAAAAAAATTTTAAGTAGCTCCAAAACACTTATTTTACTTTATGAAGGGAACACTGTTTGAGATACATAACGCCTTGATAGAATTTGTGTTATTTTCTTGTCAGTGTATCTCTAAAACCTTGAAGGTGCAGTAAAACTATCATTTTTCCGAAATGAGATAAAAAGTGTCCGAAAATTAAACGTCCAATATTCAAAGTCTGAGTTTTTTTGCAAGTAGTGTTTATCAAATTAAAATTAGATGTTTGAAACATGTTTCATGAGGTCAAACTCATCTTAAATAGATGAGCTTGGGAACTCGTGCCTAAAGGGTTAGCGGGGAGCCAAAAGCCATAAGCTAAAGAGAGGTTTCCATGGCAACCCTGGAAGCGGGAACCACCCCAAGAAGTAGCTGCTAACTGGCACCGTCACACTGAAAGGCATCAGTGGAAACAACTTACCTCACCAATACTTACAGAGAAACCAGCAAACCAAGAGGGAGGAGAGGGAGCAAGAATCAGCAGAGATTCGCTAACACACACTGCAAATGATCCGCAAAGATCTGATCTAACAGAGCTACACATGTAGTGCAGTGAAACACAAGAGCCCTGCAAATCCCCTGAGGGCCACCCCACAAGTCACGTACTGCCAAAGGAGAAACCGCTGGCTGCATTGGTTCGAGTCTAACTTTGCCTAAATTATATTTAGCCACATTAAAAAAAAAAAAAAAAAAAAAAACATCAGAAAGTTATCATAAGATGTCAAAAGCTAACCATAGACTTCTAGGATGACATGGCTTATAATTACAAAGCAGCATACTCTAGTTCATGACAATGTGTGTCCTGTTCTCGTACTCCAGGAAACATTTGCTCCCTTGCCAACAGCTGAGGGACCCGCATTTGTGTATGTCGCCCCAGAAGTGATAAACGATGGACCAACTGTTCCTGATATGGAGGTCCTAGCTGCCAGAGGGTGAGTTTTAAACTTGTAGACTGTGGGTGAAATTTGTGCTGTCCATTTTGAATAGCTGATAACTCGTAACTATGTATAGCTGTCAAAACAAAACATAAAGTATGATAGGCGTCTCAGTTTGGTCTGATTGTTATTGTCAAGACGGCTTTCAAAGTGAAGCAGTTTCACTGAGATCTGTTCTATGCAGCTTTTGAACGCTCAAAAGAAGTCAGAAATGCAAGCCTAAAACATACCATTCTGATGACGTAGCGAATGACGTAGCTCTTCAGAGAGACATGCAGCGTCTCTTATTGGATGTTACTTGCGCGCAAAAATTCAGAACAACGAATCAGAGATCTTCACGTATCCGGGATCTCTGTAAAGTTACGTCATTTCGCGTCGAATCTGAGACAAAGGGGGGGAAAGAATTTGGCGCAAAGAGGAAAGGCTCTGTTCTCTAGATGAGCGGGCTAAGAGGTGGTCTGTTGTTTTCATTTTTATTAATTTTAACATATTTGCTTTGTGCTAGGTACCTGCGACATGTCCGTAATGCTACAGACAGTGAGAGGGCAGGAGGCTACATATCAGAGCTGGCTTGTGGAAGAGCTATACAGGATGCTTTTTCGGCGCTCTATTCGGGTGCTGAGTTGTAGTTGAACATTTCACAAAACAAGAACAACTCCTGCTTTGTGAAGGAAAACATCGTTGCATTGTTACTTTGTTGGATAGGTAACTTTCATTCAGCGTATCTCCGTTTAGGTGTTGAATGGTCTTGAAAGGCAAGAACATTGGTGACGTTTACGTGGAGCAGTTTCAAATGACTTTTCCTTCAAGTGCTAGTAGAGACCAAAACAATCACGTGGCCAAACCCTGCAGCCAAAAATAATGAAATGAACCAATCAAAACAGAGAACCTGAGGCGATAACAAGCATGGCAAACTGATGTAGCCAGGGAAAGTACTTGGTGGAATGCACAGCAGAACTGGCGGAAATTTAAGGCAGGAAAAGGGACGAAAGTCAAATCACGATTTGTTTTCGTTTTGCAGTGGCCAAAATGTAAATATCTTTGTGCTGGCTGGTTAGAGCAATAACAGAGCTTATTGTACGCCATAACGAACCAACCAGTTGGTTACTTTTGTATGTTAGCCGAGTAGCGCGCAGCGTCCGTTTTAGGTCAGAGTGGTTAAAAAGCCTTGAAAGATAGACCAACCCCGTAATTTTTTGATGCAATAAATTGAATTGTGTTAAATTGTATTAAAACATACCGAGAACCGAAGCTCCTTTCCTTGACGACATCTCCAGAACGATGGAGGTTTTCCTTTGCTTTCAAACGAATCGAAACGAAACATAAACTGATCCTCCACGAAAACATCCACGCAATGCGCGAATGATATCCGCGGAAGAACTGGGTACAATGTCTAAAAATAACGTAAGAGGAATTACCTTGTGTATAAGGCCTATATGGGGGATGCACTCTCTTATCTTGGTAATCTCTTGGTCTAAGACGAACAATCCGTCTAAGACGAATAATACGTCTAAGAAAAATAATACTTCTAAGACGAATATCAGGTGTAAGACAAATCGAACGTCTCAGACGAAAAATACTTTTAAGACGAACAATAAGTCTAAGCCGAATAATACGTCTTACACGAAAAGTACAGCTAAGACGAATACTACGTCTAAGACGAATAATACGTCTGCGACGAATAATACGCCTCAGACGAAAAATACGTTTGAAACAAATAATACGTCTAAGACGAATAATAGTCTTACAAGAATAAAATGTCTAAGACGAATAATACGTCTCAGACAAATGGTACGTCTAAGGCGAGAAATACGCAACACGAATGATACCTCCCCGACGAAAAACACTTCTAAGACGAATAACACGTCTAAGACGAAAAATACGTCTTAGACTAATAATACGTCTTAGAAGAATAATACGTCTAAGACGAATAAAATGTCTAAGACCAGTGACTACTGCCGAGCACTGTTTCGTTGTCTGAAC
Source organism: Orbicella franksi (assembly GCF_964199315.1). Classification (NCBI taxonomy): domain Eukaryota; kingdom Metazoa; phylum Cnidaria; class Anthozoa; order Scleractinia; family Merulinidae; genus Orbicella; species Orbicella franksi. The sequence goes on along the minus strand of NC_138148.1, from coordinate 30,127,278 downwards.
TTTGCTCAACGATTTGATTACCGCGCGCTCGGCAGTAGTCGGAAGCTGGGAGGAGCCGCCGAACACTTGATTGACGGTAGCGAAAAACGCATTTGTCGGTTGAGCTTTGAATTTTAGAGTTCGCATGTTATTGGAAGGCACAGTAAAAGTAATGAGCAGAATTTTGAATTGAATGCGGTACATGACTGGTAGCTAGTGATATCAGTAACACTGATACTAAAGTCAACGGTAAACTGCTAAGTATAGGATATGACTATAGCCTTTGGATTTTGTGGCCCAAAAAGAACAAAACTGCCCTTCAACCCACCCCATTCTCCCCAAAAAGAAAGAAAATGACCCCCCCCCCCCCCCCCCACCACCATATCTTAGATAATTTCAAGAAATTGTAATGAGTCTGTAATGTTATAGGAGATAGGTAAAGAAGGCACTTCTCCAAGTTTTAGGTCTCTGCGTTTTCCAAACGTCCGACATTCGTCGAAATGTTTTGCGCAAATTTCACAGCCCAGTATGGAGCCGCCACGTAGGTGGAGCTCTGTGCTCCACCACATCCAGATGGTAAGCTACTCGGAGGTCGCCATCTTGAAGTGTGAGATAACCCGGGGATTGGCAACCACTTTATGCTGAGTGACCGCGCATCCATTCTTTGAAACGAAACGAACAACCCGAAGTTTTCCATAACCGGCATGGAGTTGAGGGGAAGGGTAGGGAGGGTGGTGCGCTTAAGGGGTCCAGAGGGAAAGAACGTATCAGAACCCGCGAGGTGTCAGATGAGGTGGGGGGCACACCCATGTATGGGCTGTACAGGTATGTGCCACGGGATGGGGTAGAGTTTTTGAGGTTTCCGATCCTTAAATAGGGTATCATTCTTCCCCCTGTTGGCATCGTGTTTCTGATGTGATCCTTAGATAAGGTACCTCAATTGTATCAGCTACAATTGCAGTGCGGAATGCCCAGCTTAACGAAAAACAAGTGATCCGTTACATATAAACCAGAACTATTCGTATACGTCCAAGGCTACAGAAACAAAATAAAGTTGAGCCGTACACGCTATTCTTGGTTTTTTTCCCTTCAATAGGGTGTCATTTGGGGGGTTTGGGCTTTAGATTGGTTGTCAGGATCAGGGTTTAAGACCCTTAACGGCATACACCTACTCAAAATTTACGGAAGTAACACCCCCCGGGGGGGGGGGGGGGTTGAACTAACTTTAATATCCCTTGTGAGGTGGAGCACATGTTTTCATCTCTCATCCTCCCTTCAGATAAATATTAAATCATCCCTGTCCCAGGGAGTCCACTCATTTTAAAACAGAGGCAAAAGGCAACTTGGAAATGGCCTATCAAAACAAAAGCATCTCTCGTTAATGTCACAAACTTGTAACTGTATTTTTATTTGAAAAGTCAAGTTCAACCGAGGATTCAACAAGACCACAAAGGTGACAGCTGAATGAAAACAGACAGCCAGATAGCAAGCAACGGCCAGAAACTAATCAGAAGCTGCAAAGATGAACTATGTATCTCACCCATTACGGGTTTCTAAATAACACAATTGACCACATTGGTTTGGCCCATTGTATGTGGCCCCTTAAATCTTACAATGTGACTTTAAATCCTACAGAAGTGATCTTTTATACAAACACATATTCTGAACATTGATCTTTACACAATGACTGGTTACTCCTTATCAGGTCTGACTATGCCAAAAAACACTGGTTTGAACTTTTCGCTTTTCAAACGTATCATTATAGTTTTGCACATGGTTAACTTTGAAAACTTCAAAATCAAATTAAATCAATGGTAAACTATGCACAATTGACTGCGTACTCTCAGGACTATCCCACAGGAGTATCAGAGCAGTTTCTACTGCAGGAAATACCACAAACCCTAGGAGGATGAGACAGCTGACATCTCAGGCTGTGGCTTCCTCAGTGATAAGATCAATGCATTTCAACCACATAAAATAATCAACACTCCACATAATGTACTCAAAAAAACTCCACAGCAAACTTCTGTATTGATTATGAGGCATTTTGTACTTAAAATATAAAGATCTACAAACTGAATGATGGAATTCTCCTTCTTCACTGCTAGACCCAGGGTACTAGAACCTTTAGTGCCTATGCAAAGCCAAACTCCGCACGCAGTCTCAAGATCTTAAAATAATTAGCCATGATTTTTTAAGTTCACCATTTTTGTTTTGTCTTACATGTAATCTTGGCTATCTTTGCTGCATGTACTTTTCAGTTAATTTACCAGCTCATTATTTTTTTTTTGTAGATGCACTGCAATCATCTTGATATTCTCTTTAATTTAAGGAAAATATCACAGAAGTCATGCACAAAAATGATCAAACACAGCATGACTCAGCCCTCTATAATCACGGTAAACAGGAAATATATGAGCAAACAAAATCTACTACGATATAACATATAATAGACATGCTCTAACTGTGTAGAGCTTTCTTAGCTACACTTACAGCAGGTAGCCTGGTTTAAGTTAAAAAAGACATCCACACAATAATTGCTCACATCTCTAATCCAAGTGCTTTTCTAAACATAGCTTAAGCTATTTTGTTTACAACTGTAGTGTGGAGAGAATTCAACTGTGTGGTCCACCTGTCCAGACCGTGGAATCTTTCAACACTCTGTCCTGTTCTGTTCAGTTCCAAAAGTTGATTGACCTGGTCGATGCGGCCGTGAATAGTATTGTCAAGAATGCACGACACAAGGAGGCTTTCCACCTCTTCTGTATCAATATTCAACTCTTTGGAGATAAATGGAATATGAATACGGGTGTACGGCTTGATCAGTTTGATAAGCACTTGTGTCCGGATGTTCCTCAAGAGATCCTCAATGTGTTCCCTTATGAATGGATCATCCATAATGTTCTTGCGGTTGGTTTTGAGAATCTTTTCAAATTCATTAATGTCATCATTCTGATAAGCACTAACAAGATTTGTCATGGCTAGAATCTCAGGATCGTTTTTGTAGGGTTTTGCCTCTTGCGAATCAAATGGATTAATCCCAGACTTCATTAGCATGTTGGCCAATACCAAATACTTTAGGCATGTTGTGCGCCTCCCACTTCCAGATTCATCATAGTTCTTGAAAGCTTCAAAGAAATCAGTGTGAGCTAGGTCATAGTCGCCTTCTCGCAAGTGCATCTTCCCACCGCACTCTCTAATCACCCCCATTATGAGAGGATGGGGAATGGCTGACTTGATGTGAAGTGACTGCTCATACAAAGCTTTGAGCTTCTTGTTATTTTTCTGTGCAGTGTACATCTGTATCTCGAGAGCATAAATTTCCAGAAGTTGGGTGCCCTTCTTGAGGTCATCCTCACCATCGTCCGTCTGACAAGACTGATGCAGCTGTTTTAGGATCTTTGCTAGTTTGGTAAACTCTCCTCGATCAAAGTACAACTTTCCCAGCTTTGTGTTTGTCTTAAACCACAGCCTGTCATTCTTGGCATCCTTCAAAGCTTCCAGTGTTGTCTCGTAAAAATTCTGCAGCAGCTCCATTTGCTTTGAAGTCGAGATGTAATCCAAGATGGAGTTGATGGACTTTTCAGAGTGGTTTCGTGTGACGGCACTCTTTATGTATGTGAGTAGCTGTTGATATCTGGTCATCATCTCCTCGTAATGACCTAGTTTGAAGTTGATTTTGATCATTTGTTTCAGAGCCTTAAAACCCCATTCCCCCTTTTCTGTTTCCAGGTCCAACACCTTCTGGAAGCTCTGTAATGATGAATTAGGATCATCTTCCTTCAGAGCTTTGGAGTTGTAGTATTGGTTTTCCAAATCCACGTCTGGCTCTGATGCACTGTCCTCCGAGTACTCCAGGTCATAATCCTCTTCATCATCACACATGAAATCGTCATCCATGTCTGACATCTTGAAATGACGCTGCAGTACTGTGGCGAAACCAAAGTCGATCAGCAACATTCAATGCAAAGTGTTTTTTAGTTGGTTTGGTCCCTTTCTTCCCCCCCCCCCCCCTCCCCGAAATAGATAATTAATTTGAAGGACCTACAGCTGTAGGTCAATATTTCAAGGAAACTTTACTGATTGCTGAAATGTTTTTGCTGGTTAGTATCATAGCAAAATCCTAATTTGTGTTAGTTTTGAGTGTTTTCACCAATAACACAACAAGAAAAGCAAATGGGATGACAACTGTAATCAGTTACATGAGCCAGAATTCGAGTTATGCGGGTAAATTTTGATCAAGGGAAAAGGTAAGGAAACAAAATTTAGTCCAAATTAGCGGGGAATTTGAGTTATCCAAGTTGAGGTTAACTGAGTTTAAATGACTGAAAAGTGGAGTCAGATCCAAGGGAAAGGGGAATTAGTTTCAGTTAGCGGGGGAGTTCAAGTTATTCAAGTTCAAGTTACCAGAGTTCTACTGTATTTTTGATTTTTCACTTTTTACAGCATGGCCTAACCACTTAGCATGAATAGCATTTGCTATTTTTCAGTGACTGTGATCTCTATATCTGCAAATACTCAACCTAGAATCAATTTATTTTTCTTACATGTAAATCTTCAGAGCACAAATAAAGATTTGTATTGTTATCCTTGTTGTAATATGTCACATAATTTATTATACTTACAGTAAATGCAGTGTGGAGTTCTTTTCTGTTGTCAGTTAGTGACACAAGCTGGAGAGATAAATTTCAGCACAAGGGTGAAAAATTGACTACAGCCTAGGGCACAAACTCACTTAACAAATTTCATAACTCTCAAGTCAGACTATGCATTTCAACAAAATAGTTCTGTCCCGAAAGATGGTTGAATTAATGCAGTTCATCACACTTGAGGCTTTTGGTGAAGAAACAACATGACAAGTAAAAGATGTTCTTCATAAAAAGTTTCTAAGACTCCATGAAAAAACAAAATTAAAAACGTTGCACCATCACAGGTAATTTACAACCCTCAAAGCCTTTGAAAACTATGACAAAACAATCTTAGCAGATTTCCTCAGCAATGATTTATACTTAGGAGAGAAATGAACAAACAAGGATGTAAATTAAGTTAACACTTGCAGTACTGCAGTTTGAGATTTAAACCATAATGTCCAAACCCTTTCTGGGGGGGGGGGGGGGGGGAATCTACTTGCCCAGAAGGCCTGTACATTACAGTTTTCACTTGCCCCACTTAAATATAACTTGCCAATAGGACAGACAAAAGTGTGATCAGAGGACAAATACACACAAAGTAAGCTTCGATTTTCAATTAATCAATGCTTCCAACTCAATTTCACTCACCCAGACCAACCAACCCCTGATGAAAGGAAATCTGAAGATTCTATAAAAAGTAGTGAGATTCTACTTTTTCCAGATAAACAATTAACGAATCCTTGTTTTTGCCATTTTTGCCGATTGCAATCATGTTCACATGCTGCAAATGTGGCATGAACTTGCAAAGGCTACAGGGAAAGTCAACATAGAATTGAGATCTGGTTAATAATTAACTTTTGCCTCCAAAAACAGTTAACACAAGCACAAATCAAACAGTATGGTGCAAATTATTTAAAAATGCAATGGTAGGCAAGTAAAATTTTCTTCTATATTATCATATTATTTTTTGGCACTAGCATTCCTCATTAATTTTCCTTTTTATTCTTCAACAAGGTAATATGTCAGAATTTTCCCCAAAAACCATATGATTGGGAGTCTTGTCGTGAGGCCGTGAGAAAAGGTTAAAACTAGCAGCAGAATTGTGAGAGTTGACAGGTCTGCTCATTTTGCAGTCTTGAGTTTGGAAATAGTTTCTGAGTGGAAATTATCATTCACCAAGCTGACATCTTAACTCAGATTCACAAAACTACTAAGGCTAATAATTATTTCACTTGGCCTACAAACCACCAAGCATTTACTTTCACTTGCACAAGAGAAACAATTCACTAGATCAGGACAATTGGTTGTGGATTTTTTTCCTGCCCCACCTTTCAGCATGCGAAGATAATCAGTCTTCTAATAATCATTTTCACTAACCCCCCTCTCCCGACAAAAAAAGTCTTCCCACTACCAGGATTATTGTTATTGATTAAAGTAAATTTTACATGATATTTTGATATCTTGCTGTACTTTTCTCAAGTTTTACATAAAAAAAACTTCACTTTCCCATCAGAAAAGGAAAGGATAGACTACATTAGCCCAAAAACAAAATGCAAGGCCCCAGACTATTCAACTTGTCTTTCTTTGTATACTATCCTTAGGTTTTGGTATACTAGAAAATTGGAGATGAAAGAATTTTATCCACATTATCTTTATTTGAAAGCTTCTGGAGAGCTAAGGGATATTTAAATTTCAAAATAGCCATAGAAACTGAAGTTACAAAAGGTAACGCCCGCAAAGGACTGTGGGAGGAGAGGAGTCCAACCAGGATGGTCGCCATGTTTAACCGGAAAATGTAACTTCTTCGTAGTTTTAACTGTAGTGTACTTACCCAAATTCATTCAGCATGAAGAACAAGCCATAAAACCTATGTAATAAAATAAAAGCTTCCTTGAGCTTTAATGTATTATCATAAAATTGGCGAGACTGGAAGTTTCAAATTTAACAGTCAGATTCACGGCATTCCAACATCAAAATTATGTCCCGAAAGATGGTATCGATACATGCATTTCAACAAATTCAAATACAATACAGTTGAGATAATGGCTTCCAGCAGGCAAGTTACTCACATTGAAAAGCTCTAGCACTCCACCAGAGGAACAACAAAGAAACTGCCCCCCTCGCAAATGTGCTGCGTCGCCGTCACCCACTTACATGTGGAGGTAAGGATAAGGCCTGGGGACGAGAAACGGTATCGAGGCCACATGCAAAAGAGGCTGAGAACAATGCGCGGGAAAATCAATGAAATAACTGAAAAGAAGAACTAAAACAAAGGACGGTCAAGCGATGGCTACGATCACATCTCTACCGGACTCCGTTATAATCCAAATTCTTTCTCATCTCGATTATCCTCGTCTTATCCGATGTACAAGAGTATGTACGAGATGGCACAGGCTCTGCTACGATCCCAGCTTGTGGAAAAGGGTTGATATTTGGCAGAAACACGCTTCGAAAGTAGCAGCTGACACCATATCAAGGATCATACCTCGTAAGACAAATCTAATTTCAAGCGTTAATTTGACGAACTGTGCTAGCATTAAAGATGAGTCCTTGCAGCATATCTCAGTGCACTGTCCAAACTTGAGAAATCTTTACCTAAATGGATGTAACTTAATCACGGATCATGGCATTTTCGCTTTGGCGCGTAATTCTGGTGCTCTCGAAACGGTTTCGATTCCTTTGAGGAACATTTCCGAGAAAGCGCTTTCGAGTTTGGTGAAAAATAACCCTGGAGTGAGAAAACTGTACGCTTACTCTATCGCAGTCACAGAAAATACCATCAAGGTCATTTCGACGGGATGTCCTGAGCTTGAAAAACTGATTGTCTACGAAGCTTCGTTGGAAGACGAACAACGCAGTTACGCTGATGTCTTGACCGATCAAATGGTTCGATACCTGGCAAGTGGATGCCGAAAACTAAGAAAGCTCACCCTAAGGTACAACCAAGTTCTTGTGACAGACAAAAGTTTGGCATCGTTGGCAAAAAGATGCCGAAAACTTGAATCTTTCGTGATCGATTATTGCGACAAAGACGGCGGCATCACGGATTTTGGAGTTTGTACAATCGCTCAATTATGCCGAAATTTAAAATGCTTGAACATTTCGAACGGTGTAATAACAGACGTGTCGTTGATCGTGATCGCCGATCACCTGCCCTGCCTCGAGGATTTGTCTCTAGAATTTAGCGAAATTACCGATGTTGGCGTTTATGCTCTTATGAATAGATGCGAAAAACTGGCTAGGCTTATTGTCCATAATTCGGACAGTATGGAAACAGGTATCACGGACAACGCTGCCTGCGTGATCGCAAATTATGCGAGCGACGATTTTCGATCTTTGGGCCTTGGATTTGCCGACATAACAGACGAAGGACTAAGGACGATCTGCTTCAACGTGGAACTTTCGTTTCTATCTATCAATGGATGTAGTAAGCTCACGTATGAAGGCCTGAAATCATGCTTTTGTTATCTGGATTGCTTGTGGAATTTGGATATATCTTTCACGGACATTGTTAATGGAGATGAACAGCTGTTGGAGCTGGGCCGCTCGCTTCCGTGTTTAGAAACACTCGACATCACGGACTGTTTCAGTGTTTCACAAGAAAGCGTCAAGCTTTTCAAAGAAAAATTTCCTCATTGCAAAGTTAATATGTAGAAAGTAAAACCGGAGATCAGTTGAACCACCTTTTTCGACCTGCGCATAAAAATTTTCATTTTCATTGCGGAAGAAATAGGCTTCTTTGCCTCGATATAGTACAACTCATATTTCTTAAAGTCTGAATTCGCCACAGAAGTTCAAAAGTCTCTAGAATCAATTAAAATTTGACTCTTATTTGGCAGAGCAAAAGTTATAAAACGTTTCCTTTGTTAGCTGATAGCTTAGCTGTTTCATACATGAATAAAAATCAAAATACAATGCGTCAAAATGACTGCAATATTTAATTTATGAAAAGGCAGAAGGCGATTAACAGTACAAATTAAGGGTGAAAAGGAAAATATCTTTAATATTTATTATCTGGAAAATACTTTCTTTCCACGCTTTGCTGAAGCAAAATACCTTTCCTAATATGGAATTTATTTATACTTAACAAGTTGCTGTCAAGGTTAACTTATTGTTACAAAAGAATCTGAAAATAAATTTAAATGTAGAAAGATTATGAATGTGAACCTTAATTTTCTCTGTAGAAGTTAAGAGCAAAAAAAAATTTTGTGATATATTTCACCAGCTTTCACCTTTGCCCATGTTATTTTAGGTCACCTGCTTACCTTTCGAAAAACTACTCGCTGATATGTAAATATCTGTGTTATTATGCAGATATTTTGCAGGTAGATAATGACTTTTTGTTCACAACAGGTAAACTATGATGTATGTTTGGTTAGCTGCTGCTGTTATGGGCATGCATTAAGGCAGTATTTTTTGTGTTGTTAATAATGAACATTTCTTAGTTAAACAGAACCTGTTGTTTGCAAGGGGTGCTCTTACGAAATAAGGTGAGGTTCAACAGTGTAATCAAACAGAAACTCTTGTTTTCTAAACCAAAAGGCAAACTGTTTGAAGAGCTTAGGGTTACATGAAATGCAAGACCTTTATGACACAAACAAATGTTTTTAATGTTGAAACTTTGTTTGAGCCACAGTTGGCATCATTAGTTTATGTGTAGCATGGTTTTATATTTGTTTTGGTCTATTTGAAATTGTTGTATCTTACTTCCTTTCAAAAAAGACGCCCAAGATATTTACGCTTTAGTCTTGATTGATATTATGGCATTGTCCTGGGTATTTTTTGATTAACATATTTACAGATTGAGCTTAATAAAGGATTTACAAAGATAAAAGATTTTTATTTTTATTTTTTTCTTTCTAGCTAATAGACTGATGGACACTTTTCAGCTACTGCTGCCTAAGACAGACATAGTGGCTAGAACACAAGTATGGTGGTGTTCGCTGTAATTCAAATTTTTCCCTGTATGATCTTATCTTTTCACACTGCAAATTAATGCAGATCAGGTGGTGAACAAAACACTATGCTAGCATTTGGAACAAAGTCTCAGTTTCAGTATTACTCTGATCAAAAGAGGAAGTCACATTCTTAGGGGAAGAATTTATTAGCCAGTTGGAACATATCCTTGTTTAGAGATAGGAAGTGAGACTTTTCAAAAGGAATTGAAAAAGATGAATAGGTGAAACACTAATGTTTGCTTTAATGGCATTTCCACCCACAGACCTTCTCGTCATCTTGCCACCAGTTAACTTCCTCTTGAAAAGCTAAAAGCAACTTCTGTTTCCGAGCGTTTTGCATTTTCAAGTGAGAACGACAGGTGGCAACATTCAGTTAAAAAATACCTGAAAGCAGCTGGGGAGAAAGGACGGGCTTTTAAAATATTAACAGCAATAAAGGTAAAACTATATGATAACAGATCAACTACCACAATTAAACTGAAGAAAGAATAATTAATGCTTAATGACTTGAGTTATTCAAAGAGATCATTTATTATTTACAGTTGAATCCCCATTTCTTGAACCATTCATTTTTTGAACCTCTGATAATTCAAACCCAAAAGTTGCTCCCTCCAGTCAGTCAAATACTGTAATCTTACCCCCGATTTCTTGAACCACCAATGCTTCAAATCAATTTTTGTTTCCCTTAGAGGGTTGAAAAATCAGGATTCCATGGAATGTGAAACTGAAAATTATTGTAATTGCCACTCTTTCTTAATTAGAACAGTTTTTGATTGCTAAGCAATTTTTTAAGTTACCTAGTTCACAGAATTATTTTTAAGACAGTGGGATAAAGTAGAATAAAGCCCACCTTGTACTCATGTTCTTTTGTCATGGCAGCCACTTTCTTATCACCTAAACAGAAGCTTAGTCATTAACTGTTGCTTATATGTGTATACAGATTTTAGAACCCCACATCTAGGTGGGAAGATTAACTGGGTTCCACAGTATTCAGAAACTGTACAGCTAGACACCAAAGGGCAGAGTTGAATTCTCAGTTTAACATTTGTATTATAAAGGGTACGATTACATGATATTCATTAAAATTTCTTGAGGAGGTAATTAGGAGAGGTTTGATTGTACAATTTAACCTGGAATCTTACACTCATGGGAAGTGAAAAACAGTGGAGATGAGGGAGTTTAAGATAGCCAGGTGTAAGATAGTAAAGTTGTGCTGTATTATTCACAGTAGTAAGTCTAAGGGCCTCTTCATATGAGCTCGTTTACCAAGATCTTGCCTCACTCTGGTTTCCTTTGTTAAAATTTTGATGTGTTCTTATAAGGTGGGCCATTCTGGTTACTGAGGCCTTGGTTTCTACAACCAAGATCTCAGCAACCGGGATGAAAATTTTCCCATATGAACACTCAAGCCCTGGTAGCTGGGACAGAAGTTTTTTGACAAAGTAGCTTCGCTTTCACAATATAATCCCAAAATTATAGAAAACTATAGACTGAAATAAACATAAAAATGCCCCAAAAATTCACGTGTACCCTTACCACATTTGTAGAGCATGGTATAATGGCTCATAACCCATGATGGCTAAGCCAATGAAAACTCTCGAATTGCATTACCCAAAGATCCAGTTTTTAATAGTAACCAATAAGAGATCAAGACATGACATCCATGCGTCTGTACTCCAATAGATCATAAGTAAGAACGAATCAAAATGAGACAATACTTCTACATACATTTTGTATTTAAGCTTATGTAAGGCTGAACGTGCAAGCACAATGCGTTATTTTGACAGAAGACAGTAGCAGTTTGCCCCGATAACAATAACAGCACTCATTTTTCTGAGATGAATACCCTAGATAGAGCAAAGGAAAAATAAACAAAACAGCTCTGGGATCTAGACCTGGACCCGGGATCTTGGCGAGCGTGAAATAAAGAGTTTAACAGGAGTTTTGCTGAAGTTAGCTCTTAAAAACAAAAAAGGCAGTATTATAAAAATTCCCACTGAATAAGCAAAAGTCAACGCCTATTGAAACGAGCCTAAAACCGTGTTAACGACTACAAACCTTGCACGACAGACTTGGAGAGCAACAAGATCGACTAAGGACTTTTAATAGCCACGACTTTGAAAACATATGCTGCCTGATTGGGTGCGTTCCTTTGGAATGATCTGGATCAGGATCAGACCAGAGTGGATTCATCGATCCCTTTGATGCAGTATGATCGATATGAGTGATCTGGGATTCAGATCACACCAAAGGAAGTTGCGAAAGATTCTCCATGTTGCCATCCCATGATGCTCCCCTTCCTTCGAGCTGTTTTTATGAGGCGCGGCTGCTTAGCACCTTCTCTCCTGTTGCACGCTCGAAGAAGAAAACGTGAAAGTCTGAAAACTTAACCATGTCTCGCAAAAGAAAGGTTGTCGCAGACGAGGATGAAGATCCAACGAAGATCGAATTCGAAACATCAGAAGAAGTTGACGTTGTACCAACGTTCGACCAGCTAAAACTTCGCGAAGATTTGCTTCGAGGAGTTTACGCTTACGGTAAGTGTGGTGCTGGCTAATGACGCCATGAAACTTGGCATGTGTTTAGACATTGTGCAGTCGTTTAGGAGTGATTTTATTCCGTTCTAGGTTTCGAAAAACCATCGGCAATTCAACAGCGTGCTATTAAACCGATTGTGAAAGGGAGAGATGTGATTGCACAGTGAGTTTATCCATTTCATCTGACTTCTTATAAATGTTTATTTTGAATACATTTGTTAGCTTTAGTCTGTAAACTGTAGAAACCTGATTTATTGTTTCCATGTTAGTTTGTTCCCTTATTTCATGGTGCAGTTTGTAAACAGTGTCAACAACTGTATGTAGATATAGTATATACATTAACGCTTTGATTTAAAAGTAGAGGACAAAATCTTTTGCCTGATCTGTAACTGCTCTGACTGATTACTTGGTCATTTTGGTATATCGTAGAATTGCCGCCCGGGATAAATTTGCTAAGACCCGAGGTCATTGCTACAAGCCTAAAGTGTTGATCCCAATAAGTAGTCAAGGCTTTTTCTTCAAGTCTAGATACAAACTGCTTTATATGTACATGTAGGCTTGTGGGAAAACAAAATGCTCCAGATTTAAAGCTCAAGTCAACTCCAGGTTGTGGCAAGATAAGAGAAATCTTATAGAAAATTATTTTCGTTGAAAACTGTGCCAAAGTTGTCTGCTGATCAGTGGCAGTAGTGGATCAATTTGTCATATGTACCATGTGATCATCCTTGTTTGCATGTAGATGAAGGTACCTGCATTTTTCTGATGTTGGGCCATATGAGTCTGCAATGGTGAATTACAGTTACATGTTTAAATGTCAGAATTGTTATGTTTGAGCAATACATGTTTGTTCATAACCATCTTATATCATTCTAGAGCTCAATCTGGAACAGGAAAGACTGCTACTCTCTCCATCTCAGTGCTTCAGTCAATAGATATTCAGGTTTGTCAATTGCTTGTAAACAAGGTTTAAGTTTAAGATACATGTACTTTGCCACATACAAAGAAAAGAAAGGAAAAAGATGGCAGGGAAAAACTTAATTCCCATTCTAGGGACACTCTCTTTTTATTAACATTTATAAAGTTAGAAGCTTAAGTGTATAGTATGTTACATAGAGAGCCTTTCTGTGGGTATTTATAACAGATTTGACTATTGATTAAACAACAATTCTGGATGTTTTATGGTGACAATTTACCCATGACATTGTATGTAACAGCAAAAATGACAAGTTTTGTCTTAACAAATAGCAAAACTCTAATTTATAAGTTTATATTACGATTAGCAATCTGATATTCTTTGATCACGGATTAAGGGTCTGCTTTGTTTTCAAACTTGAAACAGCTCTCAGTTGTTGGTGGGATCTCGGAACACCCAGTATTAATGTACTTGTGTGATGGATACTCAGAAATAATTTTATTTTCCTTATCACCAACAGACAAGAGAAACACAGGCCTTGATCCTATCACCAACACGCGAACTTGCCCAGCAAATTCAGAAGGTGAACTTGAAGTTGTTTTATGTAGTATTTTTTATTCTATAGACTTCAGGCTTCTCTTTCTGAGAGGATGAAGTTATGTAGTTTTTTTTGTGTAACACCTTTGAAAAGAAGTGACATGAATATGGGTTAACTAGTCAGTGAGAGGTGGTGAACTTGTACTGTGCAGTGTAGCTTGATGACTTCACCCCCAAATACCCAAGACTGATCGACATCTACATCCTCTTAACAACATCAATGCATTCTCAAGCAGAAAGGTTATGACAATCTACATGTAGAAGTTATCAACTAGGGAATAAATTTTCTTGATATACCACCAAATGCTCACTGCTAATATCATTTGTGACAGTCAGTAAGGTGATTGAATTAAAATTTGGAGTTGCATAGTTCATCCTCACTATCCATCAGTCTAAATACATGTACATAATACTGCTGCTTTTACTCATTTATCTTCAGACAGTTCATATTAGTGTTGGCTTGGAATTTCTTCACTTAGTGATTGATTAAGAAACTTGCACCATTTCCTTAGACCATTTCCAATTAGACCAAACCATTTATGTCTCTTTCACATACATTTTTCCATGCTTCAAGTTTTGATTGGTTCCCTGATTGTCTACGTCCTTTGTAATTGACCAAAGTCATTATTTTGGTTTTGGTTTTTCAGCTTTCATTTCAAAATTGTTCTTATTCTAAAGTTCTCAAGTGTGATGAAGTGCATTAGTTCAAACCATCTTTCGGGACAGAACTATTTTGTTGAAATGCATATTCTGACTTGAGAGTGCACAAGTGATCAATCACCTAAAGTGTGTTTGAGCACAGTCTGTTTTGTAAGCAACACAATTTGTTTCTCCAGTTGTCATTACTTAGTCAGCACTACAATATAATATTTTATTGTTTACAGATTGAGCTTGAAATCAAATCACCTCTGCTAAAACTGTTCCAATCCTTGAAATGAGATGGTTCAGAGTCAAAACCTCTTATTGAACAAGAGCATATATCTAAAAGTGGGACTGAGACTATGACTCACTGACTATTCATTCATAGAAAACAAGGGCAAGACTTGGTAGTTTAGGGGTGCAAAAAATTTCCTTTGGAATGATCTGCATCGGATTCAATCATCCAAGACTAATATTGAATCATGATGCCTCAAAGGAACCAATGAATCAATTCTGGGCAATGATTTATCAACTGTGCATTCATCCAAAAAGGAATGTACCCTAATTGTTTTGTCAGAGTATAATCCGAAATTTATAACTTTGTATTATTTTCAAGCCAAAACTCATTTATTTAGAACAGTGTACCTTTGAAGCACATTGTGTTACAATGACTGCATGATCATGTTCTACCAGGGAATAGATTTTAATGGGAAAACCAATCAGTATCAAACTTTTCCAATAGAACAAGCCAGGTGTCTACTGCATGTAATTTGTGTTAAAGTTCAAGTGAAGGCTCGTGATAGTCATTATCATTGATTTTTAACAGGTTATTCTTGCTCTTGGTGATTACATGAGCATTCAGTGCCATGCATGTATTGGAGGAACAAATGTTGGAGAAGACATTAGAAAACTTGATTATGGACAGCATGTTGTATCAGGAACACCTGGCAGAGTCTTTGGTAAGCTGTTCATGGCCTTGTTTCCAACTTTACTCGACTGTGTGTTTGTTTGTTTTTTCAGGTACAACTTGTAAATTTGTTTTTAATTTATGCATCTAAAAGTTTACTTTATATAGTTTTGTAGTTGCATTCCTTTGGGATGACCTGGATCAGGATCAATGATCTAGTAAGAGCATTCAGATCATAGTGCGTCAAAGTTACGGACAAATTAGTTACCAACAGTGAATTCATTGGCTCCGTTGATGCACTATGATTGGTGTGATCTTGGAGCACTGACCCTGATCTGGATCATCCCAAAGGAAAGCACCTGAAGGCAATTTCCCTTCTTTGATTAATACTTTAATGTAAGTGATTATTTTGTTTTTCACTACAGACATGATCAGGAGAAGAAGCTTACGAACCCGAGCAATAAAACTGTTAGTGCTGGATGAGGCAGATGAAATGCTAAACAAAGGTACGAATGGAAGCAATGGTCAACTTCTGTTCTCTGAACGTAACAATTTCCTACTTGTAAACTTGCGGCTCTTTTGCCCCACTGGGGGCCATAAGGACTGATGATGATGATGAACCAAGTCTTGACATGTTAATCGCATATTTTCTTTTTCAGGTTTCAAGGAGCAGATCTATGATGTATACAGATATCTTCCCCCGGCAACACAGGCAAGTTACACTGCGCTCTGCAGGGATGTGTTTAGTAGAAAGGAATTGTGATCAATTGTTGTTCTGTTATGTCACCCTGTGAGAGTCTAATGCAAACATCTCTGTCTGTAGTTTCCCTTGTCATCTTGGCCTCTTCTGCTTTTTAACTTTGTGTTCTGAGATTGGACATTTAGTTCACTACAGTACTCTTTAACCTTTGAATGTCGTGTTATCAGATGCCCCATATACATGTAGCTTTTTGAGATGATATGCCATGCAAACAAATGGCATACTGGTTCACAAATATTTGTATTGTTGATTATTGTTACCATTGTATTCATATTCAGGTTGTTCTTCTGAGTGCGACCCTACCACATGATATCCTAGAAATGACAGAAAAGTTCATGACGGACCCTATTAGGATTCTTGTCAAACGGTGAGTTCCTGTTGGATGTTTATTACTAGCGAGCCTTAGCTAGCCTTCCTTTCTTAAAATTTAAGAAATGAAGTGATCTAAGTAATTTGGCACAATCCGTACTAATGAACTTTGTTTGTCTTAGTGATGAATTGACATTGGAAGGGATAAAGCAGTTCTTTGTGGCTGTGGAACGGGAAGAATGGAAGTTTGATACCTTGTGTGATTTGTATGACACTCTCACCATAACGCAGGCTGTCATTTTCTGCAACACCAAGAGAAAGGTTGGTCTGGTTAGATTTTATAAAAATTGTTCTTAAATTTGGTTATCGTTTGCTCCCTGCATTACTATTATATTCAATTTATCTACTTTAATGAGAATTTAACAAAAGAATGTTGTTTAGGTGGACTGGCTTGCAGAGAAGATGTTGGAAGCTAACTTCACTGTTTCGTCGATGCATGGTGACATGCCACAGAAAGAAAGAGATGCCATCATGAAAGATTTCAGAACAGGGCAGAGGTACATATATACAATTAAATATCTAATCTTTCACCATAACGAAATTATGTAAATTTTTTATACTTTGGTTTTTTAATTGGGCCAATTATTTGTTTGAAATGAGTTGTACTTTGGCAACACGCAAAGAGAGTCCTGTCTGATAGCCTAGTGCTTGTAGACTTTTCTGTCGGGCCAGTAGATTGGAATTCTATCCTTCACGATGGGTATTGTAACAGATCAAATAATGGTATGGTTTTAGGTTTAGCTTTTCACTGAGTATTGTGTTATTTGGAGAATTTTTAGGCCAGTGAAAATGATGTGACTGTTGGGCTAGTACAAATATGTTGTTTGCTGTTTGGGAGGACCCTTGTGGGAAAAACTGTGCCCAAGCTCTTGAGTGCAGCCCTCAACCTATGACTCAGGCCATACTCAGGACCAAGTGCACAGTTTTTCCCAGTACAAACCAACCAGGGTGGGCAAATAACAATTTTTTTCTCCATGATATTGCTTTGAAAGCAGCTTTTGTCTTCAAATTGACATTTATTTGGAGAGTTGAAAGTAGTTCTTCATTGCTAGCTGCCATTTTGCCCATTTCTAACATGCCATGTTGTTCTGTTTCTGCCTCAGTCGAGTGTTGATATCAACAGATGTGTGGGCCAGAGGTATTGATGTCCAACAAGTGTCTCTGGTTATCAACTATGACCTTCCAAACAATCGTGAATTGTACATTCACAGGTATGTGTACTGCTTGTGATCTCCTGTGCCCCAGGTTTTGCATTTAAGGCCATGGTTTGTCATGTGTGAAAACAGGGTTTGACCAGATAATACTGAACAATTTGCAATTTTGATTCCGAAGCAGCGGCGTATCTAGGGGAGGGGCCCAGGGGGCCTGCCCCTCCCCCTTATTTTGGATAAAAAAAGGAAAATCACAGAAGAAAGAAAAGCTGGCAGGGCAATCAAACCCTCCCCCCTAGCTCAAGGTCTGGATACACCACTGCAAAGTTATTTAATAGCCCATATCCGAGTTACCTTGTGCCTCTGCTTCAAAAGGAATTGTCATGGAAAACCTTTCATATGAAAGTGATTTGCATGAGAGGAAGCTCATTTTCATATTGAATAGTTTTGCACGAAGACTCGTTTTGACATGAGGCAAAAGGCAACTTGGAAATGGCCTATTAAATAACTTTGCAGTGGCGGATCCAGACCTTGAGCTAGGGAGAGACTGACGAGTAGTTTTTCAAGAATTTACTTTCAGTTAATTGCTGCTGAATACATGTATAATGCTGTTTTGTGCGTCAGACTCTAGTAATGACATGAAATTCTATTTTAGGATTGGTCGTTCAGGCCGGTTTGGCCGCAAAGGTGTTGCCATCAACTTTGTGAAGTCAGATGACATTCGAATCTTGCGTGATATTGAGCAGTACTACAGCACACAGATTGATGAAATGCCCATGAACGGTATGTTTACCTTATAGAGGTGGAGTTAAAATCAACAAGGAGGATGGGGGGGGGGGGGGGGGGGGTTACAAACAGTATTACAGTTTTTCAGTATCCTTCATAACTCCAGGGTCCGAAATTGTGCTTTCCTGGTCGCCAATGTGACTAAAAATTTTGCTCTGGCGACCAGAATTTCTCAACTGGTCACCAGCGGGCGATTAACTATTTCATGCCACAACAATTATACAATAACTTTGATTTTCAGCCAAATCGATTAAAATATAATTCAAAGCCGCCCGCTAATTGGGCACTTACTTCTTACCTTCCCGCTGCTTTTGAAGTATGAAACCAATTTTCCTCATTATAAATCTACCACAACGTTTGACAGCTACGATCAGTGCGAAGCTTCGCCTCCATGTTTTTTCAGCAGTTTCCCGTAACATACGTATTGCAGGCGCAAGAGGCCACGTGCGTTCTTTCGCCATATTTGATTTCGCCAGATTTGGTGTCCAAAGATGTTCTGAAATCTTTCCGTAATTTATTACAAGGTGGAGACGGAACATCCATGAAGAAATTAGTTGAAGATTTAGATATTCTCTGGGCGTCAAAAAGCGGAAATGTAGATCTGCCAAAGTAGTCAAAAGATGATTTGCGCACTGGTTTGATTCCTGATTACATCAATTGCAAATATTTTGCCGGCAAGCCCATGGCGCCCAAAAATTTTGGTTTCTGTTTCGCTGCGAAGGAAAAATTTTATTGACACTTTTTGGCGACCACATTTTTCCATATGGCGACTGAAAAAAAATGTCAGTCGCCAGTTGGCACCTACCTTAAAAAGTTAATTTCAGACCCTGAACTCTAGCGTTATTTTGAGGCATTTGTGACATGTTAGTCTGAATGAACAAACTGAAATTGAAAATATTGATTTGCTGGCAAATGGCATTGGTTGCTGAGAGACTAGCACTTTAACATTCTCCTGCTTTATATTGTTTTGTTCAGCATGAAACTAATCTTTTGTGGTATCGTCCTCTCCTCTTTAGTTGCTGATCTGATTTAAGTTCCCAGACCGAAGATCCCATCGACATCTTATGCTGGCAATAAACTATATCTCCATAGTTATGACGTGACATTTTAGAGCAGGTTGTCAACGTCACACCAACCAAAAATGAAATGCTGTTTTCCTATGGAACTGTAATGTGCATTTGGCCATGCTTGTACTTTTAATGTTGTCTCTTTCCGCAAGAAATGTAGATTCTCCTAGGAAGTTTCCAAAGGCTGTACTGTAGCTGCTTTTACACTGTATGATTTGGCTTTAAGTTTTGCTCAGTACATAAATCAATGTAATTTTCTCCACATGATGTGTTGTCAGTGTTACATTTGTTTTTTACAGTACTGTGTTTTGTTTTAACCAGATAGTTTTAATAAGAAATGCTTCTGGACTAGACAATATAAAAACCAATTTTAATCCAGGAATTGTTTTTCAAGTCCTCTACATCAGTTTTTGTTGTGTATTCTACATTCCAATATACATTGTAATAGACTTTACCAGACTTGTCACTGTTCTTCACTAACAGTTTGCTTGCTTGATTTATAAATAAAGTTCTTGAGCAAACAGTTCTGTGACAGCTCATCATGTATTGACTCTCTATTTAATATAAGACATATTGGTTGGAAAGGCATTTAGCATGGCATACAAGAAATTTAACACAAAGTAACTGAATGACCTGATAGCTTCTTGATAGAAAGTTACACAAAGGTTAATTTTTTGAAGTTATATACATTTCTATTATTTTGAGGTCATAAAGTGTACTTGGGTACAAAAACAATCTAGCAAAAGAACTGGATGCAGGTATGAAACACATGGTAGTTTTCAAGGAGAGTAATATTATAACAGTCTCAAACTGCATTAAGATATTTACACCACATCAAAACTAAACTGAAATACTAGACTTCATAAAAGTAAATAATTTAATTCATCAGAATTATCCAGTTAGGTGACTAATCATCATCATCATCATCTTCCTCCTCCTCTTCCATTTCTGCGGCCTCCATTGCTTCCTGTTGCGCAGCCTTGAGAGCCTTCTCCTCCTCCACTGATGGGTCTTCAGCCTCAGTGATCTCTGGTCCACTGGCAAATTCCTCTTGTGGTGGTGGAGGGGGAGGTGGGCTGTAGTTCTCTGCACTGAATTTCTGTCCCCAACCAATGTAAATGTTCTCAAATTTTCTAGAATTATCAACAATATGATTAATTCTTGTAGCTTCTTGTACAGGGAAAATGTTATGCTGTTTATGGTGATGAAATGTAGTTTGGGATTTGTTTTGAATTGGGCTTCATGATTGTGATCGTGCTCTGCATTTGTGTATCGCGCTTTGCGATCTGCCCAGCTAAACCACCTGTTCTGCACTCTGCAGGCTTAGCCTTCCTTGCTAGCTTAAATTTAAGTCCTCTCCTTGGGCACTTACTCCTGATAGCTTGGTTGCTTGCTGTGTTAGGAGTAAGTGATCACAGAAGAGGGCTAAAATATGGCTGCTTCCTCAATTATGGCCTGCCTTGGGCCTTGGTATAGTGTCAGAGGTTTACGTAAACATAGTGCTTTGCATTTCATCCATTCTTCAAACAATTTTTTGTGAAGAGAATAGAGCAACTTTTTCATCAAACACAGCTGTAGTGAAAACAAATCTACTTTTGCACACATCATGGTGTGATGGAGGTAGAATGCATACAGACCTTTCAAGAGCAAATGCATGTGCTCCTGGCCACAAGTTGGAGTGCATCACAGCCAGAGAATACTGAGGAACTAAGGTAGAGGACTTCTGTGCTGTCCATGGAGGCATGCCATCAACCTCTGTAACAGCAAAAATAAAAGAAATATCAGGAGAGTTCCTTCTGGTATAGCTGTGATCTGAAACATAATGGTGTAAAGTAGACTGTTTTTACCAGCATCTTCTGAGAGCGGCGTCAGCAGGGGTGGACCTTGCTCAGGTTCTGGCTCATCAGGCTCTTCCCTCTCCTCATCCTCCTCTTCTTCCTCCAGTTCCTCCTCCTCTCTCTTTTGTGAGGGGTTAAACCATGTGCAACGACCCTACAAGAACACGAAATAGCATTGAGGTGTGTCTTGGCTGGGCTCGGGCTGATGGAATTTATTTCAGGTCAGAAACAACAACTGGAAATACATCTGTATTTTTAAAATTGAAGGTAATTTACTAACCAAAAAAATGGGAAATGGGGTTTTCTTAATTTACTTTTATCCTACATTTAACAGAAATTTTCTTTTATGCTAAAACATCTGATCTGAATTTAAATTCAGTTAGCACTTTCTCCCCAAAATAAAATTACTAGCATGGGACTACACGAAAAGTTCATCTGAACACTCATTTCCATCTGGATGTTGAGGAATAAATGAAAGGTGATCAGCAAAAGTTTACCTGTGGAAGAACGTACTGGACATGATGAACCCAGTTTGCACACGATGGATCGGCCATTTCATTGATAGTGAGTCCTTCAAACTCCTGATTCACCACAAAGGAGTCACGAGCTAGAAAAATAATGAACAAGCCAGTATTTGAAAGTTACCATTTTTATCACAATATTAAATTGCAAATATATGAATAGATCACCAAATCAGCAAACAGAGGAATGCATGAATAACACAAAGAACAAATCAACTTTGAAACAAATATATGGAGCATGTTACACGGTGGTGCAAAGATATGAAATCAGTTTATTTTATTTTCAAGTGGGAAAAGCAATTTAATGACATATGGGTGCAGCAAGTGCTTAAATTAATTACAATATTATTTTATCACAAGAAAATAAAACACATCTTTAAGCATCCATGCAATTTTGTTTTTATTATATATAGACAGAGTGACTGTTAGTCTGCTGGTAGCTGGTGTTTTATATAAGGGTCACTTGGATGAGTGTTTAGTCATCGCAAAAGGGCGGTATGATGGTGGCTGAGTAAGGAAGAAGGCGAGACAAGGGCAGTATGGCTGAGTAGGGAAGAAATGTCTCATCCGGGGGCATTCCCCTTTAGGCTAAAGCATCTCGCATCATAACCCCTGCTGAAATTTCAAGAGAAAAACAGACTGCCAGCAGTTTAACTCACTGTTAGCACAAATAACCATCAAAAAGCAAGAAGTGACATCATCGATTCCTCACTAGTTTCAAATGAATTTTTAGAGTGGCATATTTTTATACAGTAACAATTATGATATATACGAACAATAACACTCATATCTTATATAATAACAAAGATTATTATATACCTCCTCCTTCGTCATCATCCTCTTCTTCCTCTTCAAACATGTAATAGCCCAGAGGACTGATGTGTGTTGTGGCTGATATTCTAGCAATCTGAGCTCTTAAGTAATTGGATTCATTTCCAGGGAAGGGTGGATAACTTACAACCTGGTAAGTGTTGAGATTTATTTATTGATTAATTTATTTATTGAATTTTTATAAATATTGACTCATCCCAAAAACAAGCAGTTTCATCAGTCACATGATCAAAAAACTTAAATTTGTCACATCAATTTGGGACTGAAACCAACTGAAGGAAAGTAACACTACCTAAAGGACCACTTATAATAATCAGATGTCCAAGGTTATAACAGGTAACAGATTGAAGGAACTCTTGTATGTGATGAGTGCATCATTATAAGGACTAAATAGATTTTAGAGTTATCAGAACTTACAGGCGCTTGAAGATTTCCAGTGAAAAATTTTCGGATTTGTCTTGAGACCACAATCTGTGCAGGAGTGACAGGGGGAAGTCTGACCCAAGCCCCTCCAGCTGTGGTAAGAACAAATAATGAAACACTTAGATCTACAAATGTACTGCCATCATCATAGCTAGTCAGGGTTCCATTATGCTTTATCAGCCTGTAAACTTAAAGAGAGTTAGTCTCACCAAAACAGAATTTACAGCACTGTACGTAAAAGTATGTGTAGCTTTCTGAGATTGGATCACCAGCCACCCCACCCCTAGGATAAGGCAGGGCTTATGTGAAAGGGGTATAGATACTCATTGTCTTACTTAGGGGTGTCAAATGGATTTTGGTCCTGTTTAGGGTTTTCAGGACAGAAATTATCCCAGAATAGGTGCCAAAGTGTCTTTTTCGGTAACATTTGGAAAATAACAAATTATTCTTCCAAGTAGTGAGGATAAATCTAAATCTTCCAAGTAGTGGGGATGTAAGTATGTAAACTTATATACATTAAACCAACTTATTATACAATAATTACGACTATTTTACTACTACTTTGATTATAATGATTGTTACTGTTGTGTTACTTTTTTAAATATCTTTTATTGGGGCTGAATATCAATTGGGATATCATCCCGTTTTTTGCTCCAGTTGCTGATGCCTATGACTTATTTGTTACTAACATTATTTGTATTATTTTATCATTTTGGTTTCCTATATGTAAGTATGCAACAAATTCAATAAAGTTAAAGTCAAAGTATTATTTTCCAAAAATTATGTCAAAAAAATTTGCCATCATACTGTGTTCTTGGTATAATTTATGGATATGGAATGAAATCATTTAAATTTCTTTGCTCCCAGATGAATACATTCAGTATGTGGCAATGTCAATAATAAAAGTTACTTAGCTTAATATTACTTGTCTATGGACTGCTTCATTTTTTTAAAGGTCAAATAAACCTTGAGTCACACCCACATTGCTCACTTAGGAGTAATCATTTCAAGTTTTCCATCACATCACTGTTCCTGTCACATAGGAGTTCCCCCCCCCCATCCACCCCCCTCAGCCTTCCCTTAGTAGCCACATTCAGTTCAATGAAAGTCACTACATCACTGAGAATAGAAGAGAATTAACTCACATTCATTGCACACAAAGTATGTTTTCTTGTTACAGCCCGTTCTGCTATCTTCTTTAGGAATAACTGGAGATGCTTTGAACTCTGCTTGGGGGATATCATCTTCTTCTACATCAAAATCTCCTGCAAAGAATAGAGCTTGTTAAAATTTTTGTTTGTTATACATTATGCATCCATTATAGATCAAAGCAAGGCTCTGAACTGGAAAAAACATGATATTATTGTTAATAAAAACGTTAAGTTCTGATAATTAAAAACAGTCTTCATAACCTTCAATTACATATTTGTTATAAGTAATTTCTAACCTTCTTTGATGATGTCTGTTTTTGCTTCAATAATCTAAATTAAAGAAAAAAAA
The DNA here is from genome assembly GCF_964199315.1 of Orbicella franksi. Lineage (NCBI taxonomy): Eukaryota > Metazoa > Cnidaria > Anthozoa > Scleractinia > Merulinidae > Orbicella > Orbicella franksi. The sequence goes on along the minus strand of NC_138148.1, from coordinate 30,102,871 downwards.
AAAACAAAAAGTAACAAAAATGCAATTGATGTGCTTCATTCAGTCTGCTCAGTGTCTTTCAAGAGGTTGGAGGGTGGGGTGTGTGTGTCTGGCGGGAGGGGGGGGGGGGCTGTATTCAGGCTGCCTGTAGCTGAAATATTCGAAATTCTCTAACTTGTTTCTATTTACTGATTGATCAGCTTTAGAATGTAAATCAATAAAATAATACCTCTTCCTCTTGTTGTTTTTCATCATCTTGAGGTTCTTCGGGATCTTCTCCTTCAAAAAACTCCACTTCAGCAATGATGTAATTTGCATGGATTCCAAACATTTTACCTGAAAAGAAAATTTGACCCAATTAATTAATGAAAATGAATTTTGCTTCCTTGATGCAACAAAATTGTAAATTAAAGCAGTGCTAAGAAAAGCTTCCCTTTCTTAGAATGAGTCCTTTTCTTACCTGAGGCCTGACAAACTATATCTACTAGGCGATCAGAGGTGCAGTAGGGTTAATTGTTAGCACATCAGTAGGAGCACAGACTCTTAGGTACAGGCCCTGGAAGGGACGGGGGTACTCTGTAAATCATTGGGCAGGGGTGTGCCATTGAGATACCGAAAACCTTACCCTATACTAGACCATGATCAGCTTGATTTTGTAACCCTATTGTAGACTAGGCACCAAAAACCCCTATCCTAGACCAGCTATTTTCAATGCAGAAACTTTATCGCTAAATTAGTCCAACATACACTATCTAAACCCACTCCAACATATCTTACCATCTCACTTTGGAGTTTCAATTTTTATTATAGAATCCCGGATAAAGACCCTGTTCTAAACTAAATTATTTATACACTGGCAACTTTTATAGTAAATTATACCGGTCCCTATTCTAAACCAAAACTGTCTGTTATATATCATTCTATACCTATCCCAGACTAGATTGTTGGAAAACCATACCTTTTACAGCCTGCGGCACATACACATGTAGCCAGGTCTAAAGCTACGTACACTCCTGACTAAAGTTAAAAAATGTGAATAATCTAATTTTATTGCAGAAATTTTAAATTAGGCTTCACTATTCCTACCCCAAAATCTACACGTCCTTATTGGCTGTGTGTCAATCAAAAGCTTCAAAGCTAAAAATATTCTAAATGTTTCTTCTCTGCCAATGCCAACACCAGCTTGTTCAAAATAGTTTGCGAGTTCCATTAGATCTGGTAGGGGTGCTTCTTCCTGGTCTTCTTCCATTTCTGGATCTCGGATCATAGGTTCCAATTCTTGGTCGGTAGGTTTTCTCTGGAGAAACAACAATGTACTACATTGTCACTATCCTAATACACGTAATTGTGTACACAAAGTATCGCTTATCCAGGGGTTGCAATTTTTGACAGTCAGGCTATACACTGAGAATTTCAAGGTTAACTAACAGAAAAAGAACCTAAATATTGTAATATTTAATACGCACTTGTAGGGGTGGCAAATGGTCCTTCAAAAACCATGGGTCTTCCAGTCTCAATATTTTCACAAAGTTACCTTGCAGTCTCGATTTTTGCACTCTAAGGATTGACAACATTTTATATAATTTCTTGTAAACTGAAAACTTTTCATATGAATGTTTATTTAATTTTATTTCTTTCCAAATTATCACACCTTTTGAAACTTTGTAAACTTTATAAAGTAGGTGTGTTAGCGAAATTTATTTTTATCCCACCAAGTTTTATAAAATTTCCCATGTTTTTATAAATTCTTATGAAACAGCTGACTAGCTATAAAACAGCATGAAGATTATCAAAGTGAGTTCCCATAAAGAAGTATAAATTAATTAGTATAAATCACCTCAAACAGAGTCAACTGGGATCTTGCCAGTAATACTTCTGTAGATTCATCTTCTTTATTCTAAAATCAAAGACATCAAAATATCATGTGATTGCATGTATAATGCACAGCTTCATGTAGTGCTAAATCATTTTTACATTTTTTTCCCACCGTTTTAAAAAGAATGTACCAACACAGGGCATGAAATACAGAATCTTGACTGATTAGAGTCAGCCTTTTCTCTTGGGGTGTACCAAATAAGCATCATTCATCAATGAAAAAAAGGCAGTATGGATCAGAGATATATGGATATACATGTAGGTTATTGACCAAGTGTGAGGTCAAGATGGCTGGATATTGGTCAAGTTCTTTTTTTGCATGTTTGTGGACCGAGACGGAGTTGAGGTCCATGAGGCAGCAAAATAAGAACGAGGCAAATATCAAGCCATCTTGACCGAACAAGCTCAGTCAATAAAGGATTTATTATATAGCTTTCATGGAAATTTTTCTTGCAGGACATGGTGGATAGGTCCCGAGCATGCAGGATTAAGCTCCATCTTGCCCACTCAGGTAGCCAATCACAGTGCAGGTTTTGATTCATCATATAATAAATATAATAAACATATAAAAATATGGATTATTGACCAAGGAAGAGGTCAAGATGGCTGGGCCAAGTTCTTTTTTTTTGCATGTTTATGGACCAAGACAGAGTCAACGTCCATAAACACATAACAAAGGACAAGGCCAATACCTAGCCATCTTGACCAAACAAGCTTGGTCAATAAAGGATTTATTATATGGAAAAAGAACACTATTTTCGTGCAGGACACAGCAGGTACATGTAGTCCTGAGTGGGCAAGATAGCACCACCTCGCCCACTTGGGTAGCCAATCACACACTGCAGGATTTGGTTCATCTTGCCCACTAACAGAGCTAGCCATAATAATAGCTCCAACCCCACGTCTCATCCATAGTTTTTCTCTTCTTAAAAACCTTGCTTGACTGAGGGGTTTTAATTGGAAGGATAAATTAAGTTGGCTTTTTCTCTAAGGGTCCCGTAAATAAAAATTGAGTTACACGTATAGCTGTGCAGGTCATCATGTCATCATGCAGGTCAACCAATGCAAAATTTTGGAAATAAGCTTAATATCTAACAGAAGCAGCTACCAATAATACAGTAGTGTTGGTAAGACAAAATGCATTAAAATTACCTGAATAGTGTCGAAACTGGGGCGGAATTTGGCTCTCTTTTCATCCCTTACAACGTCGTCTATCAAATCTGCATAAACGAAAATTTACTTTAAATTACTACAATCACTCAAGTACTTTAGACCGCCGTAAAAGACTGACACAACTTTGTCAAAATACCCGCGATCTAACACAAGCTTATTTTGTACTAAACAGCAACTTGCCTGCTACATTTTCCGGTTTCTCCTCCAAGACCTTTCTAATAACACTTGCAAGATGATCATAGCTAAAATAAGACCGAAAAATATATGAGTTTGTGACCCAGAAAGCTTGTAAGTAAGTTCTCGACGTGCATAGGAAAAGATCACCTTTGTCTCAAGAAAAAGGGGTCCAAAATCATACTTACACATTTAGATTCGAATGTAAACTAGTTTTCAGCAAAAATGCTTTTGCATTTTGAAAATCGCTGTCTAAATCATTGCCGCTAGATTCACTCGCGCTGTCCATGGTTTTTAGTGATTTGAGAAAGAAATAAACGCGGTAAAACCTTCAGGTCTTTGGGTTCCAACTCATTCGACCGCCATCAAGGTTTGTGTGACCATAGCAACATTACGTCGTGACAATTCAATACAACTTCGTGAACTCTCGAGAAACGAGTTAGTGGCGATTGTGCAACGACTACTAAATTTCTGAATCGATTAATTACCGGATTGGTTCGTTACCAGTTCCAACCGCACGAGTGCCATAGTGGATTCATTTCATGTTTACAATATTTCGGACATTGCGAGTTTATTAGGAAGGAATGGAATTTACGCGTTTATATAGTTCAAAGGAACGGACTTTTCGTTGATAGCTGACGAGAATGAGGATGCCTTTTCTAGGAAAGTATTTCTTAAAGAAGAAAGGAAAGGGATTGAAAGAAAAGCTACAGGGGAAATACAGAAAACGCGAGAACTCGACAGAGATTCTTGAGGGTACGTAACCAAATCCGCTTTTCTTCAGTAATTTTGTTTGCTAGAAGTTTATCCTTGTTATTGGGAGGGATCGTCTTCTTAGGTTGCGAACAATTCACAAGTGGCTCTGCAGATTTTTGTTTCGTCCTTTTTTTTCGCACGTTTCCAACCATGTGTGTAAGGTAAGTTGTAACTCGATGTAAAAGTAAACTTACCGGAGGCAATCCAGATTCAAGTGTATTGCATACTCCAAATTGTTGTTTCAAGAAAATGCCGGTGATCTTTGCTTGTTTACCTCGGAAGATAGTGAGCCATTTAGATTTTTAAGCTGATATATGGGTATTTTAGGTGGCGCCCTTTTTTCAATTCAGGAATCTTTTTTTTTTCCGCCACATTTAGACACGTTAATCCTCACGCGCCCCATTGTAAATAATGGGATTTTTGAAAGGAATTGATTTATTACATGTACGCTGTGATGGACACATTGAATTCTTTGAATAGTATTTCTTTCTAAAATAACACCTGCTTCGCAAAAAATTATTGCATTAACATTAAAACACTGTAAAGTAGTCATTTCAAATTTAAGTCAATTAATCTTTAACTGGTGCTGACTCAACAATCTTTCTTGGTTTGGGATAATTTTCTTAAACCACAGCACTTAATAACTTTCATACCATGCTGTCAAGTGTTATCCTGTTACTCTGAGGGGTACGATCTGTCAGGAATTTTAGATGGTCCTCAAAAATTTCACTTGTTTGTTTAGAGCGAAATGTTCCAGAACTCCAGAAGTATTGTGTATCCAGTCTCCTTAATTCCTTGCCCTTTCCCCTCCACAAGATAATTATATGGTAAAAAACGCTTTACTGACACAAGTGTTTGAGGGGTGTACTACCCAAGTGAAACTTGATATTATTAACCTACACAGATATTATACGAGAAACTTCATCGCTTGTTAATTACAATTAGTGTTATGTTTAATATTGTCATATGATAAGAATTGATACTGTATGAATTGTGGAGCAGTCCATGTAAGTTCAACAATTATCAGTTTTTAAGGCACTGAAAAGTTCAATTTGAGTGTGGCAATCAATTTTCAAAGAATGCTGCAATCTCTGATTGTCTTTGATAGTAATATAATTACTTGATCTATTTTATTGTCATTATTTTCTTAGAACGTTTGAAGAGATGTACATCTACACCTTGCATTCAAGCAGTACTTTCCGAGGCAGAAATTTCTGAGACGTACATTGTGGACTGTCCTAACACTGAAAATGCCGGGATTTTAATGGTTACTCATGACAGTAATCCAAACAGCACACATGGCGCACATCAGTATCTTGAGGCAGATGCTGGTGATAGGGTCTCGCAGTCCAGCTATGAAAATAGCAGACACAATAATATGACTGATATTCTAGAGGCAGTTCAAAGGCTTCGATTGAATGAGTCTTGTCAGGGTTGTGCCACAGAACCGACACCCACAGAGGTGAAGAAAATTGGTTACCGACACCCACCACCTTATCCTGAACAAGTGGAGCAAACTATGCCAAGCCCCTTGGATAAGTATCGGCATCCACCACCCTACAGAGAGCCTGTAGATACCATGTCCACTTTTGATGGGCAAAGTTTCTATGCCCA